>NW_027506891.1:1573529-1748329 GCF_052324685.1 Brachyhypopomus gauderio
TTGTGTGCAAGTTCCACAATTTGCAGTAACAATATTTACAATAAGATGTATAAATTACAACAATTAGGCTAGTGTATGTACATATAAAACTTACTCTGTAGTGTCATGTAAATAAAAATAAGTGTTGTTCTAATTTGTTTACAATATATTAAATATACATGTGATATTGCACAGTGAATGGAGATGAATGTAACAGGCTATGGATTATATAATGCTGTATAGATGTGCAGATGTGCCAGTGATCACAGTGAGTTATGATACTGTAGTAATGTCAGAGCAAGGTATGGAGTGAGTATATGGGAGCACAGGGGTAGAGTATTGTCTCTGGTTGGTATTTTTTAGTCCCATAGTCCAGCAGTGCAGGGGTGTAGTGTGAAATAAAGTGCAATAAAGTGCAGAAGTACTGTGGTGCTCATTCATGTAATGGGGGGTGTGGGTTGGTCAGAGCCGAGATTACTGCCTGTTCATTAGCCTGGTGGCATGGGGGAAGAAGCTGTCTCTGAGCCGACTGGTTCTGGCTTTGAAGCTTCTGAGCCTCCTACCACTCGGCAGCTGAGATAACAGAGAGTGGCTAGGATGGGAGGGGTCCTTCATGATCCTTCTGGACTTCCTCAGGCAGCGGCTGGTGTATAAGTCCTGCAGGTTAGGGAGCTGAACCCCGGTGATGGACTGTGCTGTACGCACTACTCTCTGCAGAGATTTCCTCTCAAGAACAGTGCAGTTTCCGTACCAGGTGGTGATGCTGCCAGTCAGGATGCTTTCCACAGTGCAGGTGTAGAAGGTCTTGAGGATGCTGGGGTTCAGACCAAACCTCCTCATACTTCTGAGGTGCTGGTGGGCCTTCTTCAGTACCTGTGTGGTGTGCACTGCCCATGTCAGGTCCTCGCTGATGTTAACACCCAGAAACATAAAACTGCTGACCCTCTCTACCGCAGTCCCATTGATGTGGATCTCTGGGTGTGCTCTCTCCCGCCTCCTGAAGTCCACGATGAGCTCCTTTGTCTTGCTGACATTTAGAGAGAGGTTGTTCTCCTGACACCAGACTTCCAGGATTTTTACCTCCTCCCTGTAGGCCGATTCATCATTATTGGAGATCAGGCGGTCCGTCTGGAAGTTGAGGATCCAACTGCACAGTGTGCTGTTCAGACCCAGATCCCGGAGTTTGCTGTCGAGTTTTGAAGGAACGATGGTGTTGAATGCTGAGCTGTAGTCTACAAACAGCATTCTCAAGTGTCCTTCTTGTCCAGGTGGGAGAGGGCAGTGTGTAGTGTCAGCGCGATTGCGTCGTCAGTGGATCTATTACTCCAGTGTGTAGTGTCAGCACGATTGCGTCGTCAGTGGATCTATTACTCCAGTGTGTAGTGTCAGCGCGATTGCGTCGTCAGTGGATCTATTACTCCAGTGTGTAGTGTCAGCGCGATTGCGTCGTCAGTGGATCTATTACTCCAGTGTGTAGTGTCAGCGCGATTGCGTCGTCAGTGGATCTATTACTCCAGTGTGTAGTGTCAGCGCGATTGCGTCGTCAGTGGATCTATTACTCCAGTGTGTAGTGTCAGCGCGATTGCGTCGTCAGTGGATCTATTACTCCAGTGTGTAGTGTCAGCGCGATTGCGTCGTCAGTGGATCTATTACTCCAGTGTGTAGTGTCAGCGCGATTGCGTCGTCAGTGGATCTATTACTCCAGTGTGTAGTGTCAGCGCGATTGCGTCGTCAGTGGATCTATTACTCCAGTGTGTAGTGTCAGCGCGATTGCGTCGTCAGTGGATCTATTACTCCAGTGTGTAGTGTCAGCGCGATTGCGTCGTCAGTGGATCTATTACTCCAGTGTGTAGTGTCAGCGCGATTGCGTCGTCAGTGGATCTATTACTCCAGTGTGCAGCGTCAGCGCGATTGCGTCGTCAGTGGATCTATTACTCCAGTGTGCAGCGTCAGCGCGATTGCGTCGTCAGTGGATCTATTACTCCAGTGTGTAGTGTCAGCGCGATTGCGTCGTCAGTGGATCTATTCCTCCAGTGTGTAGCGTCAGCGCGATTGCGTCGTCAGTGGATCTATTACTCCAGTGTGCAGCGTCAGCGCGATTGCGTCGTCAGTGGATCTATTACTCCAGTGTGCAGCGTCAGCGCGATTGCGTCGTCAGTGGATCTATTACTCCAGTGTGTAGTGTCAGCGCGATTGCGTCGTCAGTGGATCTATTACTCCAGTGTGTAGTGTCAGCGCGATTGCGTCGTCAGTGGATCTATTACTCCAGTGTGTAGTGTCAGCGCGATTGCGTCGTCAGTGGATCTATTACTCCAGTGTGCAGCGTCAGCGCGATTGCGTCGTCAGTGGATCTATTACTCCAGTGTGTAGTGTCAGCGCGATTGCGTCGTCAGTGGATCTATTACTCCAGTGTGCAGCGTCAGCGCGATTGCGTCGTCAGTGGATCTATTACTCCAGTGTGTAGTGTCAGCGCGATTGCGTCATCAGTGGATCTATTACTCCTATACACAAATTGCAGAGGGTCCAGGGTGGCAGGGAGTGAGGAACAGATGATGTCTTTGACCAGCTTCTCAAAGCATTTGCTCATGATGGAGGTCAGGGCAACAGGTCGCCAGTCATTCAGACAGGTAATGCTGGATGACTTTGGGACTGGCACAATGGTTGCTAGTTTGAAGCTAGCTGGTACGATAGAGAGAGACAGTGAGGTGTTGTAGATGTCTGCATAAACACCTGCTAATTCCCTGTAGCAGGCTTTCAGCACTCTACCTGGTATGCCGTCTGGTCCTGCTGCCTTGCGCGGATTCACCCATCTGAAGGCTCTTCGTACATCAGCTACACAGATCGAGAGGGGGTTGGGATCAATGGTGGACGGGGTGTTCTCCAGCGGGGCAGGGAGGTTATTATCAAAATGAGCGTAGAAGCGGTTTAGCTCGTCCGGCAAATCAGTGCTGGTATTGGGCAGAGTGTGAGGGGTGGATTTATAGTCCGTGATTGTGTTTAGTCCCCGCCATAAACTCAGTGTATTGTTGGTGTTAAACTGTGCTTCCACTTTCTCCCTGTACACCCATTTAGCTGCTTTGATGGATTTAGAACATAGTTGGTTTTCTTGTACTCTTGCGTATTTCCAGATCTAAAAGCAGCGCTACGTGCTCTAAGGGCGGAGCGGACCTCACAGTTCAGCCAGGGCTTCTGATTGGGGAAGACGCGAACTTGTCTGCAGGGCATTACGTCATCCACACACTTGCGTATGAAGGCGGTGAATGTGTCTGCGTACTCGTCAACACTGCTCGACGAAACATGGAACCAATTTCCTAATCCACATGCTCAAAACAGTCCTGCAGTGTAGCGTCTGATTGGTCAGACCAACGGCGCACCTCCCTGGTAGTGACCGGCTCACGTTTTAATCTCTGCCTATAGGTGGGCAGGAGCAGGATGGAGGAGTGATCCGATTTGCCGAACGGGGGTCGGGGGAGGGATTTGTAAGAGTTCCGGATGTTCGAGTAAACATGGTCAAGCGTAGAGGTCTGCGCGGGACTGCTTTTTTAATCCCGCTCCCGCCCGCTCCCGCTTGTTTTAGACCCGCTCCCGCACGCTCCCGCCAAAAAATCGCTTGTTTTCATCCCGCTCCCGCCCGCACCTGCTTGTTTTAATCCCGCTCCCGCCCGCACCGGCCAAAAAAGCGCTTGTTTTAATCCCGCACCCGCCCGCCACATATATATTTCTGTCGCCCCCGCCCACAATCCTAATATGAATTGAATTAATTAGATTTAGTACTTGAAATTTTCTTATGTATTAATTAAAACAGCAATATAGCGATGGATTGCGCTGTCCCATTTCTTAGC
Organism: Brachyhypopomus gauderio; assembly: GCF_052324685.1. Lineage (NCBI taxonomy): Eukaryota > Metazoa > Chordata > Actinopteri > Gymnotiformes > Hypopomidae > Brachyhypopomus > Brachyhypopomus gauderio. The sequence goes on from NW_027506891.1 coordinate 1,577,351, forward strand.
ACAGTCCAAACACGTGCAGTCAGGTGATGTACACCAACACTTTCTGACATCTATCACAACAAGCCAATTTCCATCTCCATTAATTACAATGGAATATGACTTCCATACATCAGACTTTCCTGTAGTTTGCTTAATTGTGGTGTATTCGCCTGTTTTAATAGAATTTTAAATAGACGGTTGACCGTCTACAGCAGGGGTCGGCAACCTATGGCACGTGTGCCACCATTGGCACGCCGAGGCATAGTCACTGGCACGCGACACGCTGGACCAGCATCAGCAAAAATATATATAATTTAATATAAATTATTATATTAATGGATTATACTTTCGCGAGTGACCGTAGCGCGCGACTCCGCACGCACACCTCGCGCAAACGGCAGAGGCATTTATACTTGGCGATCGATCGCGATATAATACTTAATTTGTGTCCATTTACACCTCCCCCCCTCCTCGGTCAACAATTTAAACTCGCGGCCATAGTGGCACACTCATTGACTGGACATGTTAAAGTTGGCACTCCATGTCTCAAAGGTTGCCGACCCCTGGGGGGTGTTCCAGAAAGCGGGTTAAGTGACTAACTCAGGGTTTGTTAACTCTGAGTTCACTAAAACCCGGAGTTTCCTGTTCCAGAAAGCGGGTTAAAACAAACTCTATGTCAGTTGCTATAGCAACTTACGCTCTGAAGCTAACCTGCTCGCTGGCAGGTTAACTTGGACCTGACCCAGAGTTACAAACACGTCATCATGACGTGTCCTTTCCTCGAAGATCATGTGGATATTGAAGCTCAGTTTATTCGCTGAGTTCTTCGTCGGGAACGCCTTATAAAACCCCGAATAGACATAGGCCTACTATCATTTTCGGATTATTTTTTTAATGAACGTTATCGTTTTCAGCACAATCCATTACTTACATCAATAACTTTATTATTATAATAACATTTCAAATATTACACATCGCGGATCAGCCCTAAATTCTCTCCAGATTGTTATATATCGGTCTTCGTTTTTTGCTAGTGGAAGTTTTCTTTATAGTGTAGGAGATGCGGAATCTGTCAGCAAAGCTACTGTATGTCGGTCTGTCCGAAAACTATGTCCGGCATTAAAATGACTAGTGCCCGGTTTTGTGGTGTTTCCTGGGCTTAAGCCAGTTATGGACATCAAAGAGGAATTCCACAGCATCATTGGTTTGTCTTTAATTCACACGGACAATAAAGAAATTAAGCAAAGGAGAAGCAATATATGACGAACTTCATTCCATTTACATTTTAAGGATTTCCTAGAGTGATTGGCTGTATTGATGGAACCTACATATGCTACCTATTCCAGCACCATTAGAACATGAAAATTCATCCATAGCATTAATGTACAGGTACTAACCTTTATAATCCTTAATGAATAATGTACTTATCTTTAATGGTAACAAAAATAACGTAGCTATTGTAACTGACCGTTCTTCCCATCAAGATCATATGTGATGCTTCCCACCTCATCACAAATGTTGAAGCCAGATGGCCAGGATCCGTGTATGATTCCACACTGTACAACAAATCTGAACAGAGTAGGCCTGCGGTAGTTTTGCTAGTTGTTCACATGCAGTGTAATAGTTAAATCATTGCAAACCCTAGTGTGATTATAGGACATGACGGCCTCCTTCATGGAGACAGAGGGTATCCCTGCCTCTCCTATAGGCCTACCTTATGACTCCCTATTCAGATCCTGCACCTGGACCACAGTCCTGCTACAATCAGGCCCACAGCAAAACCAGGGCAAGAATTTAAATGACCCTAGGAATCCTCGAGGCCAGGTTCCAGTGCCTGAAGGGGCTCAGAGTAACCCCTGATAAGGCGTGCCACATAATAATGGCATATGTGGTATTACACAACATTGCAACCATCCAGGAAGAGCGACAGCCTACCATCTCTGACATGCCCACAGACGAGGAACCTTACATGCATGTAGGTGACAACAGAGATGGTGGAGTTGTCAGAGACTCCATCTGCAATCACTGCTTTCCACATTAAATCATGTACCACCACCCACCCCACCCCACCATCCACCCTGTAACCTTTTAATATACATTACAGTCAAATTCACTGTTATGTTTCATTATTTAATTTTTCCTGTAAATAAATATATTTTATAATATATTTTAAGAATAAGATATAGTTATGTACAGCCATACCACTTTGTACAGTATTCTTATACTTCATTTTTATCTGATGCCATGTGTGTTTCACACCACTCAGATTAGACCTGGAATTAGTAATTGTTCAATAAAAAATATTTAAAAACTCAATTATAAAGGTGGAGAAAATAATAATATAATCGCACCCTTCTGCTAAATATAAAAATATCATTTTCACTCACGCATTAACTCTGTTGGCAATTCTTTGACATGCTGACTGCCTTTCTCTAGCAGCTACCGCAGTATTACATTTACGTTTAATAATATCTAAATATTCTGCATACGCAGTCATTAATACTTCAAGCTACAGTGGTGTGAAATACGATGTTCGGCTGATTTTCGCATTTAAGTCCATGATAAATCCTATTTATCTGCGTTCCATTAAGAATGCCTTTCATAGTTACGCGTGAACGCGCTTCTGTCTGGGTCAACCTACTCAGAGTTGAGCGACCCTGATTACTTTAACTCCGATCCGCCGTTTTGGAACCGAAAACTCGGAGTATGTCAGATCGGGGTAAGACAACCCAGAGTTCAGGGTTAAGTTTAGAGTTTGTTAACCCCGCTTTCTGGAATACCCCCCTGGTCTACAGTCTCTGCCATTTCTGTATCAAAATGACAAAATGACACACTTCATGTTCACATGATCAGTTGCTTAGCCAATATTTTGAATTGGTTTATTGCTTACTTACTGAATGATTAGTTGTTTTCGTCCTGTTCCTTTTGCATGGAAATCATTGCGTTGTTATTATTATAATTTTCTAGACTATTAATTTGCGGGATTTTTCTACATGTATATGTGGTCCCGCTCCCGCATCGCCTGGACTAATTCAACTCCCGCTCCTGCCAATAACAATTAAATTCTGTCCCGCGCTGCAAGATATTACCGCGGGAGTGCAGACCTTTAGTCAAGTGTTCGGCTTCCCCAAGTGAAACATGTTACCTGCTGGAATAGAGATGGGCAGAAAGTTCTCAGGTTATTCCGATTAAAGTCCCCAGCGACCTCGTGTAGCTTCCCAAGCGCGAGATCCGAGTCCGCCTGTGGGCAGATGTACACCGCAACCAGACACAGACCCATTATCTCGCCCGGCAACCACGCCGGTCGGCAAAACATGATGAGGTATTCCAAATCCGGCGAGCAGAAGGACCCAATGAAGTGCACGTTCCTCCGATCACACCAAGCGTTGTTGATCATAAAACATACACCTCCTCCTTTGCCTTTCCCGGAGAGCTGTTTGCTTCTGTCGGGGCGGTGCAGAGAGAACCCCGCGGGTTCGATGGCATTGTCAGGGACCTCTACAGATAGCCATGTTGCTGTGAGGCAGATAACGCTGCAGTCTTGGATCTCTCGTTGGTAGGCGATCCGTGCTTGGAGTTCGCATAGCTTGTTTTCCAAGGACTGCACCTTAGCCAGTAGTATGGAGGGAAGAGTCGGCCGGTGAACACGACGTCTGAGTCTGACAAGCACGCCGGCTCTCTTGCCTCTTTTCCGGAGTCTCCGTCGGGTGCATGGCTGGGCGGCCCAGATGAATGGGGCCTCTCTGTTGTAAGCAGACGAGAGATCGGCGTTGAACTCAGGGTCCGGCTTTCGGTGAGTGATTGTTGGTCTGATGCTCAGAAGTGTTTATCGGTGTTATATTACTGGTAGGATGCCTACATGTTCTGTTTCAGGACTGAAGTGGATCCAGGTTCCTGACCGGGATTTGTTTACTCCTCTCTCCTAATTGGGATGCTGCTCCGCCCTAGGAGGACGGCCAACGGGATATAAGGACGGCAGACCGGAGGAGATGCAGCTACTACAGGCCAGCAGCTGTAGTGGCAGCTTGGGGGCACGTTTGATAAACTGCAGACATTTGTGTGGCATTGGCCTGACTTGTTGGCAGCACTGTTCTATGCTTTTGCTATAGGCTAATAGGAGTCTAACCCTAGGTCAAATAGAAGATTGCATAGAAGACTGCACGTGACTCATGAAGTTTCACAACGCAGAAACACATATGCCGGTCACATATATAGACGTCTTAAGTCCATCTGTTATGGCCTGCGCGGTTCGGTCATTACCCAGTTCAATCAGTCCAAGAAAGTCTAAGGTAAACTCTCTTTAAACTCTAGTGGAGCTGATAATGTGGCGGTCAAGTATGCAAAGGTGCGTAGTAACACAAGTGACATTACGCACTCCTGATTTTTGTTGCGCATGCGTACCTGTGTACCAGTTATGCGCACCCCTGTTTATAAGGTTCAGTCAGTACAAGAATCGATTGTCTTAGCACCAAATCCTCATACATTATGGTATTGTGATCTTTGTGTACAAGGGGGAAAGACGTTCCACTCATTTTTATCTGTCTCTGAAGTTGGAATAACTTTTAAAATGTGATAATTTCAAAATAAAGCTATAATTTACTTTGATCTATCTTTTTCTTTGGGCCACTATCTTGACATGCCTGATTTTATTATGTTCCAAGATAATATTGAGAGAAAAAGGGCAAAATTGTCTAAGTGGTATAACCATAAAAATGCAGCACCAAGAATATAGGTTTTTGTATGTAAAATGTGTAATTACATTCTAAACAGCCTGTGAAATACACTGGCATAATCTTAAACAAGTATTTTTAATATCAAATAATACTAGAGAAACATGGCAGTTCTGAATATTTCCATTAACATGGGGAATCATGTCTGCCAAGTCAGACGTCTGGTATGTCTATTGGTGTAACCACCCTTTTAGGAGCCATTTTGAACATTTTGAGCCAGAAGATCATGTAACAGAATGTGATGTCAAACAGAAGAACCTCTGAAGACCCCAACTGCCACAAGTCAAGATTAGTAACTCTGTAAAATTTGACAAAATAAAGCAGATTCAGGTCACGGTCAGGTATTATAATACATGTCAAATGGTATGAACTCAGTAAAATGTTAATCAACAAATCAACATAAAATATTCAAGTTAATATGAAAAATAAACAAGGACAAATGTTTATATATAGTCATCCACAAAAATGCATGCAAAATTTGGTTTCAATTTGAAATGTCCTGTGGAGTAACCGGGTTACAACACTGCACCATTTCCTTGATGAGAAAAATTAGATCAATTTATGGAGATTTAATGAAGATTTAGAGCAGGGGTGCTCATTACGTCGATCGCGATCGACCGGTCGATCGCGAAGGAAGTGTCGGTCGATTGCAAGGAATGTGCGTAGATCGCGTCACATAAAATAGTAGTAGATGAATCGCACATCTGCACTGACGGTTGTATCTTTCTGACTTGGTCATCTTATAAGTAGCTCGCAAGCTGAAAACTGTGGGCACCCCTGATTTAGAGATTATAAAATCTCTAAATGAAACCTGTTTTTGTAATGCGGTGTTACCAATGAGTACCGCATAGAGAGAACAGTGAGAGAGGTGGACCGAAGTGCCGGTGTTGTGACTGAGTCAGTTCCCCTTCCAATTCATGTTTCTTGTGTTCGCGGGCGCGCCCGTTCACGAAAAAATCCAGCAAGCAAAAGATCCCTGAAACTACGGAAGCCGAAACACAACAAGATGCTGCGCAGGAGATAAGTGTCTCTGTCGAATAAGTGACAGGTAAGTAAGAGAGATAAAGGTGGTGAGACACCTTGCAACAATACGCAACACTAGAGAAAGCAGAGAAAGGCTGAAAACGTAACAGCAAAACCAAAAGGATTCAGCAGTGATTCGTCTCCACAAGCTAAATTTCACATTTTTAACTCGCCACAGAACTTGTGTTAATGCAGATCCTGCTGCAAGGGCAAATTACCTTGTTAAAATAAGGCAAAGATACACTACACACACCCTCACATGCACATGCTAGTGTTTCATGAGATACACTACATACACCCTCACATACACATGCTAGTGTTTAATTAGAAAGTAAAATCAGTGATGTAGGTCTCCTAAAAGGGTTTTATTGAGAGGTTTGAAGTCAAAATGGAAGACGAATTAAGGCCCTGGACATTAGACTAACAGTTTATCATCTTCTTTACTTTAGCTATCAAAGAGAAAGAGACAGGGAAAGATCACAAACATCCAGTCACAGATCTGCCCAGGGAAACACAGGTGCAGATGAAGGAAGAGTGGAAGCAGTATCAGAGGCAGTATAGAGAGAAGAGAAGAAGAAAGGGTGCCTGCTGAAGTTTTGAACCTTACTCCTCTATCACTGAATTCAACAGCAGATGAGCAGCTTTTAATGTCCCTCCAGAGCCCATAGTGTATGTTGCTGATCACGACTATGTGCAGTTTAAAGAGACCACGGACATCCTTCACTCATGTGAGGGCCGTGCAGAAAAGTACCAGCAAACATAGAGCACTGCTGAAGAAAAGGGAGAAGATAAGGTAAAAAAAATAATAAGGAACTTGAGTGAAAGAATGAAGGAATAAAAGCTGCAATGGAAAGTTGATGAACTCAAAGCAAAGAAAAGAATGAAAAGTGTGTGTGAAAAACAAAGAGAGATAAACAAAATAGCAAAGGAGAAAATGGAGAGGGATGTCACCTTTCTCACTGAGATATGGATGCTTGGAATGTTCAAAACATCTCATGTACAATGTATGTACAATTTGAATTGAGTTTTTCTTCTGTCTGCTAGATATCATCTTACATTTGATTGTTTTTAATGTAATATGATGAATTAGGTGTATGAATTGTTCTTACTGTACTATAATCAGAGATCAATCTGTTTCTTCATTGTTAAAAGTATTGTTTTATATAGTATTAAAAAAGATTTTGATCACATTTATAAAAACACCTAAATCACTTAACTTCATAACTTTTTATTCAACTTTAATTGCTTGTCGTCGGTGTAACCGATAAATGTCAATTGGTGCGACCAATATTTCTCATAAAAATCTAATATTACACAAAAAAGTTACTATGCATATGACTTTAGCACTGTACTACACTGTAAAAATGAAATTAAAAATTATTTTAACCCAACTGAACCAAGATTAGAGAGAAAAAATAATGTCTATGGAATACTGACTTGCTCAGTACACCAAAAACCCTTATTATCTTAGTTTAGAAATAAAATATTTTAAATATAATTTGAAATTATATTTCATAATAAATCACTTATTTCATCTGTACACTTAACTTCTAGAAGGCTGAATTATTTAATACTTGTCATGCTTTTGTGGTTACACCATTTGACAATTTTATGTGACTATGATTCTTTAGTTGGTTAAAAATGGTATGGCACCAACAGAAATGCAAACTACATCTAAACAAACATCTAGCATGTTGTTTTAACATGTATAAAGCATATTTGTGATTTGGACGTCATTCCAACCCTTATTTATCACTGACCCAGATATTGCTTAAAGGAGCTAAATATTTTATGATATCTAACATTTTGTACATGAATACAGAGCACATGCATTAAATGACAAATGTGTTGGTTTCTCAAGTGACATCATTTCCAGGTTACTGACACAATAGACTCTACGATATCTTAGAACTTTATTGGATAAATGTAACTGTGTAAACTGCTGAAGATTGAAATCCATTTTTCCCTTCATCTTCATCAGACTCTCAAGCTATTTACCTAAGCTGTGTCTTTTCCCCCCATTTTCTCTCATCTCGAAAAAGCCCTGTACTCCCTACACCCACATCTCTAATGGTTGCCACACGATGTATGTGAGATATGTGAATGACAGTTTACAGCTGACATGCACAAAACTGTAGGCTCAGCCTTCTTGTAGCCCCCCACCCCCACCCCACCCCATCCCATCTCCAATGCATTTGTTTCCGCTGCTGAACTTTGGGTTATAAATCTTCAGAGTGCCTATGCAGGCACATTACCCAAAGGCACATTACCCAAAATGCTCCTACAACAACACACTGCCTGGCATGGAGGACAGAAGCCTGACAGACACACGCCTGAATTTCTGAGCAACACAAAGGAGTTTCAGGTGCTAACAAATGCATGCTCTGGCAATGTTATTTATAAACAGTGGTGAGTTAATTTTGTTAAATATTGGGTGCAAATAGGTTCATTTTATCCCCTCATTTTGAATATAATGTTTTTGGAGAACATCTAGCAAAATCTACTTCACTGTTTCCACAGTACTGATGTCATACAACACACACGAGACCAGAGTGAATTCAGATTACGCTACTAGAAATCATCCAGATTCCAGCAGTGCAAGAACTTTTGGAGCAAACATCAAGCCTTCATTAACTTCTGTTTCTTTCATAAAAAAGTGCCAACAATCATGTTTTTTAAACTGTAGCCCATTAAACTCATAGCCATCAAAAACTGTACAAGTTAAATAATGAGAAACAGATTCTACATGCTGGAGTCTGATGGCCAGTCAAATCCCTAGGGAACTCCAAGGGCTCGGAGGAACCCTGTACGTTTAATGTGTTGCAGTGGGATTCTAGCACGCTGGTCTGATGAGACCATCTCCCCAACCCATTTTCTTGGAATGGTTTTCAAGAGCTATAAATTGTCTTGGAGGCTTAAGTAAGCGTAGGCTGACGTGGAGAAGAACCACTGAGAAAAACACTCGCCCTCATCCAGTTATGCAGTATGAGAAGAAAGAAATTACTGTACAACTGCACAGACAGAGCGAGCATGGCAGCTGGGTCCCAGGCTATATCCTTCTTCTCTGGCTGTGGGCTAGATTGTGAGGTTGACCTGCAGTCAGGGCTGAGGATTAACTTGGAAGTCAGCTAAAAGACATCTCGTTTGAATCTGTTTTTATTAATGTCTTTACGCAAAGACATCATAGCAACATGGTTCAAAACATTTCATGTAACTGAAGTCTGGCCCTTAAAATTTTGCCCATAGTAGGAGTTATGAACCAATGAATAGAGGTTTAACATCATGCCTACATTTGATTTGTACAATCATGTGTCACTAAGATTTACACCTGCAACTCCCCTCATGTGATTGGTAGACTTGTTTGTCATTTATTACATGACCATAATCACGATTATCTACGGTGGAACCTCGGTTAGCGAACGCCTTCAATAGCGAACAATTCGGATAACAACCAAAATTTTCGTTACAAGGGGGCTGTGGTGCACACATGCCCAGAGCGGTGGCCAGCCCTAGCCTGGCGCCTGGGGAGCAGTTGAGGTTAGATGCTTTGCTCAAGGGCACCTCAGTCATGGCCTCAGGCCTGGGAATCAAACCCACAACCCTCCAGTCACAAGACAAGTTCCCTACCACAAGACCATGACTGCCATATATATTATTTTCATATATTAGCGAATCAACAGGTGTTGAGAACCAGTTATTTCTCCATCCATTATAATCCGCTTTTCCGGGTTCGAGTCGTGGGGGCAGTAGCCTAAGCAAAAAGGCTCAGGTTTCCCTCCTTTGGGAGGATACCGAGGCGTTCCCAGGACAGCAGAGATATATAATCTCTCCCTAGGGAGGCACCCAGGTGGCATCCGGACCAGAGGTGGGTTTCCCGAAACGTTCGTAGCGCTAAGTACTTCGTAACCTCGTATAAAACGTATGAGGTTAAGAAGTACTTAGCACTAAGAACGTTTCGGGAAACTCACCTCAGATGCCCAAACCACCTCAACTGGCACCTCTCTATGTGGAGGAGCAGCGACTCTACTCCGAGCCTCTCCCAGATAATTTATTTATACTCAGATTTATTTATTTGTTACAGATTTATTTTTATTCTACTTATTCTATTTTTTTTCTTATTTATTTCTTTTTATTCTATTCTATTTTTATTATATTGCTGCTATTGGGGTAAAAACTGGGACCCTGGGTTCTAAATTTCGTTCCAACTCATGTACCACATGTGATGTGAATGACAATAAAGTCTCCTTGAATCCTTGGATGACCGTGCTCCGTACCTTATCTCTAAGGGAGAGCCCGGACACCCTGCCACACCCTGACACACCAGTCTGATTTACTGCCGGCCATGCGAACCAAGCTCCTGCTCTGTTTGTACAGGAACTGGATAGCCTGTAGCAACAGGCCCCGTACCCTATACTCCCGGAGCACCCCCCAGAGGAATCGCCGAAGGACACGGTCGAATGCCTTCTCCAAATCCACAAAACACATGTGGACTGCTTTGTGACAACATGTGTTGTGAAAAGTGCTATACAAATATATTTGATTTGAAATATTTGACTGGTTGAGCAAACTCCCATGCACCCTTTAGGACCCTCGCAAGGGTGAACAGCTGGTCCAGTGTTCCATGATTGGGACGGAACCCACATTGTTCCTCTTGTAACTGAGACTCAACTATCGACTGGACTCTCTTCTCCAGTACTCCTGCATAGACCTTACCGGGGAGGCTGAGAAGTGTGATCCCCGATTGTTGGAGCACACCCTCTGGTCTCCTTTCTTAAAAAGGGGAACCACTACCCCAGTTTGCCAGTCTAGGGTCACTGCCCCGATGTACACACGATGTTGCAAAGACGTGTCAGCCAGGACAGTCCCACAACATCCAAAGCCTTAAGTATCTCAGGGCGGATCTCATCCACCCCCGGAGCCTTGCCCCCAAGGAGTTGCACAACCACCCTGGTCACCTCAGCCCGAGTGATGGGCAAACCCCCATCTGCGTCCCCCAGCTCTGCTTCCTCTATGGATGGTGGGATTGAGAAAATCCTCAGAGTATTCCTTCCACCGCCTAATGACATCCCCAGTTGAGGTCAGCAGATCCCCAGCCCCACTGTATACAGTGTTGGTTGGGAACCGCTTTCCCCTCCTGAGTTGCCTGACGGTTTGCCAGAATCTTCTCGGAGCCCATTGAATGTCACTTTCCATGGTCTCACCGAACTCTTCCCACACCAGTTTTTGCCTCCGCAATGGACAAAGCCGCAATCCGCTTGGCCCTCCTGTACCTGTCTGCTACCTCCAGAGTCCCAGGAGTCAACCAGGTTCAACAGGACTCTTTCTTCAGCATGACAGCCTCCCTTACCCGAGGTGTCCACCATCGGGTTTGAGGATTGCCACTACGACAGGCACCGACAACCTTGCGGCCACAGCTCCAGTACACCACATTGACAATGGAGGCGCAGAACAAGGCACATTCGGACTCAATGTCTCCGGCCTCCCTCGGGATGCGGTCAAAGCTCTGCCGGATGTGGGAGTTAAAGACCCTTCTGACAGGTTCCTCTGCCAGACGTTCCTATCAAACCCTCATGATACGTTTGGGGCTGCCAGGTCTGTCCGGCATCCTCACCCGCCATCTGATCCAACTCCAGTTCCTCTCTTCACCCGATTATCCAAAACACACGGTTGCAAGTCTGACGACATTGAACTGCGACCTAAAGTGTCCTGGTGCTATGTGCACTTATGGACACCTCTGTGCAAGAACATGGTGTTTGTTATGGACAGACTGTGATGAGCACAGAAGTCCAATAACAAAACACTATTCGGGTTCAGACCGGAGAGGCCATTCCTCCAAATCATGCCCTTCCAAGTCTTACTTTCGTTGCCCACGTGAGCATTGAAATCCCCCAGCAGATCAATAGGATCCCCAGAAGAGGCACCTTCTAGTATCCCATCCAAGGACTCCAAGAAGTCTGGGTACTCCGAACTACCATTTGATACCATCTGATAACACTGATCCGGGTGAGGGTAACTGGGTCCTGTTTTTTATGAGTTCTATAGAGAATTTCTTTTTCCCCATAGGTTTTTGGAACACTCTTTGTCTGGCCCATCACCTAAGACCAATCTGCCTTGGGAGACCCTACCATGGGCATAGCCCCTGACAAACTAACTCCTAGGATCATGTAGGCATGCAAACCCCTCCACCACACTAAAGTGGTTATCCATGGAGGAGCCAGTTATTTCTATTTCCTTTATTTCTTATGGGGGAAAATTGTTTCGGATAGCAAACATTTTGGGTAGCAGCCAACTTTTCAGAACGGATTGTGGTCATTAACCAAAGTTCCACTGTATCTAGTATTGGAAGAAGGCAAAACTTTCTGATCTCATTGGACATCTGGCTGGCTGGCAAGCTAAATTGTTTTTAAGCTCATATTTTGTAAACAGCTACTGAAGCGACACCTTCTGCTAGCTAGCAAGCTACATAGGTAACATAGCAATATACAGTACATAGCAGTGATGAATGTAGCTTGAAACCCAGAAGGGTTCGATGAAGAAGCATAAAAGGTTGATGGCTAAATGAATGCTATTTTACAATATCGCTCACTGTAATAGTGGACGTACACAGCTAGGTTCACCTTTAGGCACGATGTGTGTTGCTGCTTCTGTGCAAAATTAATGTAATTGAGTCATTATAAAATAGCCATGATTTAATTTTTTGACTTTGCCTACATTGACTGTCCATTAGTAAATGTTTACTTTGTATGTTTCCGAGTGGTCTGGATTGTCCTCCAGAGAATCTCCTACAAACTCATCCCCTTCATGTCGACCATCATCAACAACTCCTTATCTTCAGGAATTGTGCCATCATCATTCAAGGCGGCTAGGGTGGTGCCAATCCTAAAGAAAAACCAACCTTGATGCCACCAACATCAGCAATTACAGACCGGTATCTCTCCTCTCATTCCTCTCTAAGATCTTTGAACGGGCTGTACACAACCAGCTATCCTCCTTTCTCTCACTGAACCAGCTTCAGGACCCCTACCAATCTGGCTTTAAGCCAGCACATTCTACAGAAACTGCACTCATTGCAGTAACTGAGAAACTCCACGTGGAGCAACCGGACTATCATCAGTTCTGATTCTGCTTGACCTTTCAGCGGCCTTTGACACAGTCAATCACGAGATCCTCCTGTCCAACCTTTCAGGCCTTGGTATCACTGGCAATGCATGGACGTGGTTTGCATCCTACCTAGAGGGACGTTCCTACCAAGTAACATGGGGAGGATCAACATCCATGCCATGCAAACTCTCCACCGGTGTTCTACAAGGCTCAGTGCTGGGTTCACTTCTTTTTTCCCTTTATACCCGCTCACTGGGTGAGACAATTTCTGCACATGGCTTCTCTTATCACTGTTATGTGGATGACACAAAGCTCTTCTTTTCCTTCCCACCTTCTGACACACAGGTTTCAGCTCGAATCTCTGCATGTCTAAAAGACATTGCCTCTTGAATGGCAGCTCACCACCGCAAGACGGAGATGCTGTACATCCCTGGAAGAGCCAGTCCTCATCATGATCTTTCTATCTCATTCGAGAACACCGTGATCACTCCACCCATGGAAGCGCGTAGCCTTGGTGTAGTTGTCGACAATCAACTCTCCTTCATGGCCCACATTGCTAACACAACACGATCATGCAGATTCGCCCTTCACAACATTCGGAGAATTCGGCCATTTCTCTAGGAAGGCCACTCAGGTCCTTGTCCAGTCCCTTGTCATCTCAAGACTGGACTACTGCAACTCCCTCCTGGCTGGTCTTCCGATGCATGCCATCAAACCCCTGCAACTGATCCAGAATGCTGCAGCTCGGCTGGTCTTCAACCTTCCCAAGTTCAGCCATGTCACACCCTTGCTGTGCTCCCTCCACTGGCTTCCGGTAGCTGCCCGCATCAAATATAAAACCCTGGTGCTGGCCTACAAAGCAAAGAATGGTCCAGCTCCTCCTTACTTAATGGCCGTGGTAAAACCCAGAAGCATACCTAGAGCACTCCGCGCCTCAAGTATGACTCGTCTTGACCCTCCATCATCCAGGACACATGGTAGACAAGCATCCAGACTTTTCTCTGTCCTGGCTCCAAGGTGGTGGAATGAACTTTCCTTGTGTGTCCGAACATCGGAGTCACTTGCTGTCTTCAGACGCTGACTGAAGACCCACCTCTTTCAAGTGCACTTTACATAATTATACTTTCGTCTACTGTGATTTATCGTCTCTTTCCTCAGGTGTTTGTTATAGGTATTGTTTACTGTCTTTTTCTCAGGTATTGTGCATAATTGGGTTATAGGAATTGCTTACTGTCTTTTTCCTCAGGTGATGTGTATATTCAGGTATAATAATGACTTGGCATAATTGTTAGGTTATCATATGACTTTCGTCTAGTGGTTTTTCCAGCTTAGAGTACCTTGTGTTCAGGACTATCTATACTACCTTGGAGATTCCAAGCAACTACGTAGCACTTTTGTAAGTCGCTCTGGATAAGAACGTATGCTAAATACTATAAATGTAAATGTATAGTATAGATGAATGGATATGTTTTGACCATGCTGAAGACTGCTCTGCCCAGTTTTTGTTTGTTTTTATAGTTGCCTTAATTTTTTTCCCGCTTGAACACATGAATCTTGACATTTTGATACTCCATGAAGCTTGATATGTAATAACAAGAAAAATTGGTCACATTTTATTTATTTTCAGCTTTAGGATCATATTGTTTATTTATGCAATACTCTTAAGTCAAATGTAACTTAGGATAAGGGCTAAGATTGTTCTGAACATTCTGATATTAATATATGGGTAAAAGTATGTTTAGAAACAAATGTATGAAAACATAAAAGGCCTTAGAGGGTTTTAACCTTCACACTTATCATTCTAGCAGGAGTTGTTTTGAGGAATAGGAGGATTATCCATTTTGAAAATCTGTGTGACTCTTTTAGCATTCATTTTCAAGCAATTCTTGATTCAATGGGTATCACTCAGAATGTGGTGGGTCCTACGCATAACTGTAGTCATACTTTAGACTTGGTCTTGTCATTTGGTATTGACATATCCAGTTTAGCAATTCTTCCTCAGAGTGAGGCTGTTTCTGACCACAGCCTCATAACGTACGAGTTGTGTTTAACTGACTGTGTTCATCGGCCACCCCGCTATCAAATTAAACGAGCTATAACACCCAGCACCATAGCCGCGCTCACTGATATTTTACCGGGTCTGACAAACACTGATCCACTTGTAGCTCCGGAAGGACTAGAGCGTTTCACCGAGCACGTCGAGACTTCCCTTCGTACAGCTTTAGACAAAGTTGCACCACTACGATATAAGAGAGCCACGGAGAGAAGAATAGCGCCATGGTACAATGAGTACACGCGTAGCCTCAAACGAGCCGCTCGGATCCTGGAACGTAAATGGCGAAATATGAAGTTAGAAGTGTATAGACTATCATGGAAAAGCAGCCTTATTGAATATAAGCATGCCCTCCATACGGCAAAGTCCTTATACTTATCGGCCTTAATAGAAAAACATAAAAACAATTCAGGACTCCTTTTTAAAACCTTACGAGGAGTCATGAACAAAACAATTCTCTTATTCCACTAGAGTGTAGCAGTAACAATTTTATGAAATTCTTTAATGATAAGATTGATAAAATTAGGGAAAACATTAGTAGTGCTATCTCAGAGCCTGTCAACATGCCAATGCACCTTGACAGCTGTCTGGTCAGCTCTGATGCCCTGTTAGAGTCCTTCTCCCCAATTGGTCGTGAGGAGCTTATTTCACTGGTGAAATCTGCTAAACCCTCCACATGCATACTAGATGCTGTACCAACCCATCTACTTAAAGAATTACTGCACAGCAATGCAGAACCGTTGCTTACTATAATAAACTATTCTCTGAGCCTGGGCTACGTTCCCAGTTCATTTAAACTTGCAGTCATCAAGCCACTAATTAAAAAACCTGGTCTTAACCCCCAAGACCTGTCCAACTATAGGCCAATTTCTAATCTGTCATTCATATCCAAAATTTTAGAGAAAGTAGTTTCTTCACAACTCTCTTCCTTCTTACAGACAGAACATGTCTTAGAGTTATTTCAGTCTGGATTTAGAGCTCATCACAGCACTGAAAACTAACTAAAGTACTGAATGATCTCTTAATATCCTCTGATAAAGGACACATTTCGTTTCTCATACTGCTAGACCTCAGTGCTGCTTTTGACACCATTGATCATAATATTCTACTTAATAGACTGGAGACACTCATTGGCATAAGAGGTCAAGCACTCTCCTGGTTCAGGTCCTACCTGACAGATCGTTACCAATTTGTGCTAGTAAATAACGAATGTTCTGAGCATTCTAAAGTAAAGTATGGTGTCCCACAAGGATCTGTACTGGGCCCCATATTATTCTCATTATATATGCTACCACTGGGCACTATCATTCGTAGGCATGGTATTAGCTTCCATTGCTACGCAGATGATACTCAGTTGTATATATCTTCTAATCCAGATGATACCACCACAACTCTCAAGATTGAGAACTGCGTCCAGGATATTAAAAACTGGATGGCGTCTAATTTTCTTAAACTAAATTCTGACAAGACTGAGGTACTGATTCTTGGGCCTAAAGCTGTTAGAAGCAATTGGGCTGATATTCCCCTTACCCTAGATGGTTTTTCAGTAACACCAAAATCTACTGCAAAAAGTTTAGGTGTCACTATTGATTCTGATCTTTCATTTGACACACATGTATGCAATGTCACTAAGGCTGCCTTGTTCCATTTACGTAATATTGCCAAGCTGAGACACTTACTTTCATTAGCTGATGCAGAGAAGCTAGTTCATGCTTTTGTCTCGTTGAGATTGGACTACTGTAATAGTCTTCTAATTGGATGCTCTAAACAGTCCATAAAGAAGCTACAACTTGTACAAAATGCCGCAGCTAGAGTCCTAACCAAGGCTAGGAAATTCGATCATATTAGTCCCACTCTCGCCGCACTACACTGGCTGCCGATTAAATATCGCATTGAATTTAAAGTTCTCCTGTTAACCTATAAGGCGTTAAATGGTCTTGCCCCACAATATCTGAGTGAACTCATTGATTACTACAACCCATCTCGCCCTTTGCGCTCCCAAAATGCTGGATTTCTCCTAGTTCCAAAAATTAGTAAAACTACAGCCGGAGGCAGAGCTTTCTCTTTTAAATCCCCTCAATTATGGAATAGCCTTCCAGCTCCAATCCGAGATTCTGACACAGTTCCAATCTTTAAATCTAGACTTAAGACTCACCTGTTTAGTCAAGCCTTCAGCTAAAAATTCCCCTTGTAAGGTGTAGGGGCTTGGGGGCCCCCAGACGTTGAGATTTCTGGTGATCTGAGATGTTGATGCTGTCATCCAACTGTGTCTTGGCATCACTCTATTTGTGACTATGACTTGACTGGAAAGCAATGTCTCAGTGAGCCCTCATGCCTGTGGTCACTTCTGAACCCCTCCCTTTAGTTATGCTGCTATAGATTAGCCTGCCGGAGCCACATGCTCATCATTGGCATGTGAGCTATGTACATTTAAATCAATGGTGGTTTAAATTCATGTCCACTCAGTCTGTATTATCTATCTTCTTGCATGGCTCTACCCAAGACGATTGGATACAGGCACCTGCAGGCACCTGGGGGATGGTCTGGCTGCCGGTGGATGTGCTGATACCGGGGTTCATCTGGGGAGTAACACTGCAGTCGGAGCCTACAATACCAGCATCACTGCTCCGACACGGAATGAAAGCCTGGCATTCATCAACAGACATTTACAGTGACAATATCAAAACCCAGAACTTTCAATTCTACCTTTTACCTAGTCTGATTGTGTGAATTATGTGTGACTTGTGTATTTGTGTGTTAACGGGCCGCCCAATGGAGGATGGGTTCCCTTTTGAGTCTTGGTTCTCCCGAGGTTTCTTCCTATTCCCCACCATCATAGGGAGTTTTTCCTCGCCACTGTCGCCTTTGGCTTGCTCATTACGGTTCTGGACCCATAGTATTGTTAACCTTGTAAACCCTGTAAAGCTGCTTTGCGACAACTTGAGTTGTTAAAAGCGCTATACAAATAAACGTTGACTGATTGATTAATTGATTAGAGCAGATTTTCAGTGTCAGATGAGGCTTGAAAATGTTCAAGATTCAATATGTGTACTGAGTGCTTTTGTGTGTGTGTGTGTGTGTGTGTGTGTGTGTGTGCGTGCGCGTGTGTGTGTGTGTGTGTGTGTGTGTGTGTGTGTGTGTGTGTGTGTGTGTGTGTGTGTGTGTGTGTAAAGAGAAAGATGGAGAGTTCTCGTTGAATGTGAAGCATTTGACCTAATTACGACAAGTTCAATGTACAAATTTTGAGGTGATACACCCAACCCACAGAGAGAGAGAAAGGGAGAATGTGTGTATGTTTGAATGCATAAGTACAGTGTGTGTGTGTGTGTGTGTGTCCATGTAGTTCAGAGTCAGGCCAGCAATGACCTGTCTCAGCAAGCAGGATACGGAGTGTTAAAGAGGTCTCATTCGCTCAGAAATGTACATCACCTCTGAATACATCCATGCACTTACAAAGGCCAAAGCCAGCTGAGAGATCGGAAAATGCCTGATTGTCTCCATCTGGGGTGAAGTCATTCTTTCAGTTTATGGTTGATGTAGTTTCTAAAGCTACCTGCCACTATCCCTATGTAGTCTGTCAGGTCTAGTGGCCCCCTCTCTCAGAGTGAAAGGCCGAAGAGGAAAGTTAGGAGTGATTAAGTCATACGTCAATTCTCATGCCTTAGCTGGTAATGTCGAGGCAGATGTATGAGATGCCAGGAGTTAACAGCTTCACACAAAATGTATTTAACTATTCAAAAGATTATTAAGTTTTCATTTACTTTCCTTGAAGAGGAAAACAGGCACATCAAATGCAGTTTATTTCTTAAGTCTGTAGGACTCATAAAAAGTAATGATGAGCATTTTAAAGACCAGCTATAAAACCACAACTAATTTAATTAAGACTGCTGCTACCAGCTTCAGAAAACAAGCTTGTTCTAACACTTAAACACATAGACATGCAAGCTCTCAAACACACATGGTGCGCAAAAACAGACATATGTCAACATCTTATAGCATGCAGTGCTGTAAAATAATCCCATGTTGTGTGTTCCTGGTGTGGATGTGTTTAGGAGGCTTTAACTGGGCAGTGAGTTACAGTCTGCTTTTAGTTAGATACAGGGAGCCAATCAGGGACCTTTTTGCTATTTGCTTTGAAAGAAACCAGGTCAACAGCCATTCAACTCAACAGGGGTCCAAAGACCCAACGAAAGGTCAAAGCCATTATCAGCAAGGGCCTGGCCTACACACCCACACTTCAAATGAGCAACCAACTACCTCACTACATCAGTTATCGACTCACTAAATACCTTAATAATGCATGCTGACAAGAAGTCTAAAAATCACATCTTACAAAACTACAAATAGCCAATATTTAGCTGATAGATGGAAAAAACTTACAGAACAGACAATAAAAAGGAAAGGGAAGGAGAGACAGACTGAGGGGATCCTACCTTCAGCAGACAGGCCCTGCACACTGATTCCTCTGGTCTCCAGGAACGTCAGGCAAACTTCCACATTCTCAATCTGAAACAAACACACACACAGACACACACAGACACACAGTTCAGCATCAGTGCATATCACACATTAACATGCCCAGTTGGAAAAGGAGTTCACTAAGTGTTGAAGCTAACCACACTACACCTTAAGCCAACCGATGCCCATAAGAAACAGAACACTGTGTGTGTGAGTGTGTGTGGGGGGGTTCATTCAATGGTGATAAATTTCTGCCTGATTGTGGTCTCTGGCTGACGCATGCATGCCAGTGTTAGAGTTGTGTTGATGATGTCATAGAGGGTACTATGGCCACAAAAGACAGCATTGTGGCCGTCAAGTGAGACGGTTGCGACCTCCGCCCAACCCCAGAAGGCATGTACTAGAGTGCAAGACAGACATGGCAGTATATCACATTTACACACACACACACACACACACTGACTGACACAGTGATGGCAGTGTTTCACACCTACACCGGCATTTGTGCGTAGACACACACGTCAAGATGTTGTAGTCCACTTGAGGCCCATAATAATACAAAGACTCACTAAAGACTGCTAATAAGCTACACACACATGCACACAGAAGGCATAGAGTGGCTAATGAATGATGTCAATGGGGTGTTATGCATGGCCAACATGCTATGAATTATCATGGGGCAAGAGAGGTCAAGCAGACCCACAGAGGACCCAGACACACACACACCTTCACACACTGCAAAGACTGGCTGTCCTGTGCTTCATGGTGAAGAATGAGTTATATTGTAGAGTTACATTGTGGGTGGAGGAGAAAGAAAAGCTGACAGAGAGAAGAGGGAGAGAAACAAATGGTGAGAGTGATTTAGAGACTAACTTCAGAGTTCTCACTGACTGTGAAGCATTAGACCAAATCTGTTGCATTTACTGGACAAAATTGGAGATGATACACCCTAACTTTAAGTCTGTCTAGCACTGACTGTCTAGGATGGACTGACAAACTGTCCATCCTCCCCACACACAGACCCGCCTCCACCTCCATCTACAATCACCCACAGGGTTATGGCCCTGCACCCATACACGTATGACTGCTCGCCCACGCAAACATGTGCACAAACGCATGCATGCAGGTGTGTTGACCCTTACAAACACACGTGTACACATATACCCATACACGCTCACCCACACAACACATGTGAATACACTCAAATCCACACATGCATGCTCACCCACACAGAAACACATGTGCACATGAGTGCACACACACACACACACACACACACACACAAGGACCGAATGTTTACTAGACTGGAATAAACAGCAACCTTTTGCATGCAACAGCCATACATCTGCCTCGCCAGACTTTATAGCAGGATGCTTTTCATGTGTCTTTCCTTACACACAAACACACACACACAAACACACACACACGCGCGCGCACACACACACACACACACACACACACACACACACACAGTAAGCACTGCTGCTGTGTGGTGCATGTCTGATCATCTGCTCTCATAAACTAGGACCAGTTATACGTGTGCCACACACAGTTATACGTTCTGCTCACTGCACTCTGAAAACACACCCAGCCCTTTGAAAAGAAGAAACTAGTGTGTTTAATTGCCTGTCCATAACACATTTATATTACAAAATAGCTTCAACACAGGAAGGAATGTGAATGTGTGGTGAGAGGTCACCGTGGGGCTTCAGGCCAATATAAAGTGTTGACTATGACTGGTTAAGAGGGGTTGAATCATATGCAGATTATCCAAATTTCTCTCTCTCTCTCTCTCCTAAATTCATTTTGTAGTATTAGCAGAGCTAGTACTGTATTTCTCTGAACCCCTTTTGGAGAGTTTTTTTTTTGCAAGTAGGACTTCATGAGACACATTTTCATGACAAAAAAATTATATCAAGACATTTACAGGCAAATACATGAAAGCGAAGGGGATGGGGAGTAGTCAGTCAGCCTCTCCAAATAACGCTGTCAAGCTGCTCACGTTTACTCTGGTAGTCATCGTAAATCAAACGGCGGTTAATATATAGCGCTTCAGAGAGAGGCTCTAATTCAGGGTAAATGTTTGCAGCTGTATATTGTCCAGATGTAGCACAGCCAGCCCTGTGGCAGAGGGCCCTACTCAAGACGCTTCGAGGAACCTCCAAAACAACCCGCGGCAGCTGCGTGGGCATCAGACGGTAACAGCTTCTCCGTCCAACCCCATTCCACTCCAAACCTCCTCGGGGCATCAAGGCATCGGAACTGCAGCCACCCTGCACTCACATTTCTCGTAGCCTTATAGAAGAAAGTGTCATGTATCAAGCAAGTTGAAATATTCCTCTACTCTTGTTACTGCTGCACTATCCGGACATCTCCTGTGTTGTTCAGATTTAACACTATTTTGACTTGGTGGTGCATTTAGCCAAGTCTGTGATTCTCTTGGCATTTAGCCGGTCTGTGATCATTTAGCCGGTCTGTGATCATTTAGCCGGTCTGTGATCATTTAGCCGGTCTGTAGGAGATTGACACTGTTGCTTTTGCTTAGGTTTTTGTGCAGCCGTGTTTAACAGACTAATGAAAGATGTCCACTCTGAAAAGCACATGTGTACACTCCTTGCAGCCCTTTCAAAATGTTGATGTAAAATAACAATTCTGGTGTCTTAGTCAGAGGCCAAGATCTCAAGGATTTTAAGTGGACGCAATAAGCAAGTGTAGGACAGTTCTCTCAGAAAGGATTTTATTTAGTGATCCATTTATTATAAATACAATAATTATTAGACTTCAAAACATTAAATCATCTTGGAACCAATCATTTGGCACTGAACATTTCATTGATAGTCTTAGACCCAGTGCATGAACTACTCCCTTCTTCATCTCTCTCTCTGTCTCTTAATGGTTTTCATGCAGAATCTGAACTGACCATCTGCCAGTGTCCTAGCTTCAGTCAGATTATCATGGGATGCCGGATGGCGTCTGGCGTTTGTAAATATTGTTGAATATTTGATTAACAAACCTCTTTTTTGAGTTTTTTGAGTTTCTTATACCTTAAATTCTTGAATTCACAATTTGTCCAATATATATACATATATCTTGGTTTGTTTCAAACTTGAGGGAAAGGCAAATATAACTTGACTACCAACATGGTTTTGTGAAGACAGTTATGCTGTGATGATACAGGACCACAATGGCCAATAAATTCCTGTGGCTCCTTTAAGTCCAATTAGCAACCAAATGGTTTACACTGCTGCCCTGTGATTCTGCGCTGCTTACCACACACTGGAGGTGACGTCACCATACATCTGGCCCATGACCATTTTGTTTGGTTCAAACTATGTTTCAGTATCACCTTAATTTACAGTAATTAATCTATTAAATAACAATTTTTTTTTCAAACCTGTTATGTATTTGTTATGAATACATTATAAAAAAAAAATTACATAGTCAAAGTAAAATTTTATTTACAGTTCTACATCTTCTTGCTATATGCTATATGACTACAATTGGTAATTTGCTTAGGGACAGAGGAATGATGATAACTATGGAAAATGAATGGAAAAAATTTGGAATGATGGAAAAACATATGGAACTTCCCCAAGGGCCTTTTAGCAATAACTGGATCAGCTTTGAGTCCACCAAAACACAATAACAGTCACCGACCACTTTATTAGGTACACCTGTCCAACTGCTCATTAACGCAAATGTCAAATCAGCCAATAACACAGAAGCAACTCAATGCATTTAGGCATGTAGACATGGCCAAGACGATCTGCTGCAGTTCAAACTGAATATCAGAATGGGGAAGAAAGGTGATTTAAGTGACTTTGAACGTGCCATGGTTGTTGGTGCCAGAAATTTCAGAAACTGCTGATCTACTGGGAGTTTCACGCACAACCATCTCTAGAGTTTACAGAGAATGGTCCCAAAAAGAAAAAATATCCAGTGAGTGGCAGTTCTGTGGATTTAAATGCCTTGTTGATGCCAGAGGTCAGAGGAAAATGGCCAGACTGGTTCAAGCTGATCGAACGGCAACAGTAACTCAAATAACCGAATCATCTCAGACTGGTTTCCTGAACAAGACAGTGAGTTCACAGTCACCAGATCTCAATTCAGTACGCTGTGGGATGTGGTGGAACAGGAGATTCACATCATGGATGTTCAGCTGACAAATCTGCAGCAACTGCGTGATGCTGTCATGTCAATATGGACCAGACTCTCTGAGGAATGTTTCCAGTACCCTGTTGAATCTATGCCACAAAGGATTAAGGCAAAATGGGGTCCAACCCAGTACTAGCAAGGTGTACCAAAACGGGCCAGAGAGTGTATAACACTCTGTGGAATCCTGGAGTGCTTTTGTGTTTGTTAAACCAAACTCTGCACTGCCACACTGTGATGCATGGCATTTTATCTCTGTGATGCACCCCAGTTCAGATCTTATGTTTGTGATATGTTTCACAATCTCTAGAGCGACATCGGAGCTTTTTTGACAGATCTAGAAAAGATCTAGTCTACAATACACTTGATATTTAATATTTAATTCTGACCACGTCAGTGAAGAAAGAAGCTGCTAGGAAGACATGAAGCCTTGGTGATCCAGGTTTGGAAGATTAAATAATTAAAGACAAAAAAAATAAATTACATTGACGTTGATGTAATGATGAAACAATTTTGCTTTAGAAGCATCATGAGAGGTTCATGTTGCAAATTTCTGAATGTGAGTGCAGAAACACTTAGAGGACTATTAAAACACCCATCAGATCTGTATGCCGATTAACATTTACTGATCACACTGCAAAAGCATGTCAAAGCACAAGATTAGCACGGCACTTGCAAATTAGAGGTTGGAAGCACATCATGGATCAGTAACTGTAAAAAAATTAAGAGGTAATTTTTAAAGAACATATATTCCAGATATAACTACTTACAGAAATAAACCTGATGGCAGGTTTTGGTTTGGAGGACACGAGCTGTGTGGGCAAGGGCTTGGGAACTCATGAAAGGTGAATCGAGACATCAGATCTCTAATGCAGACAGACTAAGATGTGTAAGAGACACTGGCTGGAGGGACATTCAGATGACGATGAACACCACGAAGGCATGACAACCCAACCACACCTCTCCCACCTGGTTGGAGGAAAACAGCTGACAGTCCTGACACACAGAGTAAAATAAAAAAACACAAAAATGAAACTTACAAAGGCAAACCTTAAAAAAGACAGACTCTTTGTGGTATCACAAAGAATCCAGTGTAATGATTTTAATTCATTCAATTTGTTTCCTGTTACATGAGAAAAAAAAATTATAAAATGAGGATACGATGATTAGGATAACCTAGAGCATTGTTGTGGTTCTTTTTATGATATGTAGCATTGTCACTGAGCACAAGGAGACGAGACCAGGCGGAGGTGACGCTGGCGGTGGGGATGACCTTCATGTAAAGGCAATTCTCTAAGAAAGCAAAGGATAAAAGGCCACCGACCCCCTCAGACCCACCCTGTAACCGCAGTGCAAGATTTAAGGAGAAATCAGATGCTGCCTCCTTAAGCACAACTGTAACACTGTAACCAGTCAAATCCGGAGGATGCTGCCAACCACGAGGGCCCAAAACATAAAAGACTGCTGTTGATGTCATTTCCCCTCTGGGCATTTCAACACTCATGCATCCATCACGCAGATAAGAAAATGAAGCAGCAGCGTGATCCGCACCTCTGTGTGTGTGTGTGTGTGTGTGTGTGTGTGTGTGTGTGCGTGCGTGTGTATGAGTGTGTGTGTGTGTGTGTGTGTCTGTGCGTGCGTGTGTATGAGTGTGTGTGTGTGTGTGTGTGTGTGTCTGTGCGTGCGTGTGTATGAGTGTGTGTGTGTGTATGAGTGTGTGTGTGTGTCTGTGTGTGTGTGTCTGTGTGTGTGTGTCTGTGCGTGCGTGTGTATGAGTGTGCGTGTGTATGAGTGTGCGTGTGTGTGTATGAGTGTGTGTGTATGAGTGTGTGTGTGTGTGTGTGTGTGTGTGTGTCTGTGCGTGCGTGTGTATGAGTGTGTGTGTGTGTGTGTCTGTGCGTGCGTGTGTATGAGTGTGTGTGTGTGTCTGTGCGTGCGTGTGTATGAGTGTGTGTGTGTATGAGTGTGTGTGTGTATGAGTGTGTGTGTGTATGAGTGTGCGTGTGTATGAGTGTGCGTGTGTATGAGTGTGCGTGTATGAGTGTGCGTGTGTGTGTATGAGTGTGTGTGTATGAGTGTGTGTGTATGAGTGTGTGTGTGTATGAGTGTGTCTGTGTGTGTATGAGTGTGTGTGTGTGTCTGTGTGTGTGTGTCTGTGCGTGCGTGTGTATGAGTGTGCGTGTGTATGAGTGTGCGTGTGTGTGTATGAGTGTGTGTGTATGAGTGTGTGTGTATGAGTGTGTGTGTATGAGTGTGTCTGTGTGTGTGTGTCTGTTGCTCTCAGTAAGAGAGTACAGGTAGGACCTAATGTGATGTAGATAGAGTGTGATGTGTGTGTACATGTGTAGTGAGGGTATGTATATGTCAGTGGCCACCCGTACTTACTGGCCATGGTCGTTCACTAGACAGAGCCAAATGAAAACATGACCGTAGCATTAAAACACGTCCACACCACTGTTGTCATAATCGCGTGTACTAGGTGCAACGTACCTACACAACTTCTGCTTCATTCAACCACCAAATGAGTCAGTTAGAAGTCCACCGTCTTGAAAATGGTGTTGTTAGCAATTCGCTGACAATATCCTGCGATTCCATCCTTTCCGCTTGTAAAACCTCATGGTAGCTCTGCTAGGAGCTGCTAACTAGCTAGCACACAAGCTAAAAGCTCACGAGACCCCAACCACGCAGAACTGATGCACGAGGACCAGCGAGAATACCCCGAGACTATTGGAGCACTCCCCCGCCATTCTAAATATGATTGGTTGATTAAACTGCCAATTCATGGGGGGGGAGGTCTTTTCTCTCTTTTACCTAGAAATAACAGTGTGAAATATACTGATTGGTTGAGTTGTTTTCCAGTACAAGCACGAAAAGTGGATTTGAAAGCCAATTTAGAGGAAAAATACAAATGTTTGGTGAAGCGTTATTAACATATATTACATATAATAGATAAAGCATCTTTTTCAAGATCAGTGGACCTTCAGAGAAGGCCTTGAAGGCCCTGACGGTTCGCCACTGGTATATGTGTAGCCTACCATAGAATGTCTTTCATCCACCAGGATATACAGTGCTAACAGATGTAGCCTAGGTGACACTAGTGCATTATGAAATTCTGAACACACCACACACAGATGTTTCGCACTCATTCTCCCTCTCTCTCCTTCTCTCTTTCTCCTTCTGAATACTAAGGAGTGGGCCATCATTTCTCTGATCATGCATCGCACATTAAACCGTTGATTAAACTGCAACCTCAAAAATCTGTATCTTTTTGAAGTGTGTTGTGCTTCATTAATGCCAGTTTTAATTACATGTACTGGGATTCTGGGGCCTTTAGTCTCAGATCAGCTGGGACTCTAAGTGTCTGCCTGCATTCGTCTGGTCTGGCTGGATTTCACACCGACCGCCCTAGGGCTGCCTGGCACAGCTCAAAGAGCATCAGTGCGTCTCGAGGCACACGCAGTGCATGAGGCTGTGGTGATGTCTTTCAGAGAGAAATTGTCCCAACAATGGCGGAGGAGAGAGGACTCCGTCAGCGTACGAATCCACAAAACTCCCTCAGTAGGCACAGAGGCTGCATCTCCAGCTGCTGCTCGCAACACATGCAGGCCCATGTGTGTGTGTGTATGTGTCTGTACGCATGTGGGTGTGGAAGACGACCTGTAGGTGTGGGCAGGTGTGTCTATTTATGTGTGTGTTTTCCAGCAGAGTGTCTTGTAAGCCTCATTAAAATAGTCAGTGACATCTCCAGAAACTTACTAACGGGTCATAAACTCAACACACGAGGTTGTAACAAAAAGCCATGTTTAAACCTCAACAGGACATGCAGGGAGGAGGGAGAGTGGAGAGGACCTCAGGAGCCGGTACAGTCATTCAGGACTGTCAGGACTGTCCAAAAACCTCAGGACTGTCAGGCCTGTACAAAACCTTGTTCAGGACTAACTCAGCCTCGAGTGGAGTGGGAGCGCAGAAAAACAGGTTCACTCTGAGCATTTGATGAAGTGTCATTAACGAAGGCTTATTAATGAAGATTACCGAGAAATACATGAAAAGGGAGAGACAGAAATGGTTGGATCGAGGACTCCTTTGACACCTCTCTCAATAGGCCCATGTGTAACAAAGCACGGATGGAGGGTTGTTCTGTAAAATGGCCCAGCTTCCTCCATGTCTCGTGGCACTTCTCTGGCTTTAAGGTTCTAGTAGTTTCCACACAAAGAGTTATCTGTAACTGAATCGATAAGGTGCGGACTCCCTGAATTAACTTTGTTCATGGACATTTCCCAATTTTGGTATAGTGCCAACTACTGGAGCCAGAAGATTAGACACTCCATTTAATGTTAGCTTTACAACAGCTGTAAGAAATACACACACACATGTGCGCAGACACATACACACCCATACACACAATTTTGGTCAGACATCAGAAAAGATTTCCCTCTCTCCTTCTGTCTCTCCACTCTCTCTTACACACACACACACACACACACACACACACACACACACACACACACACACACACACACACCATAGAAAAGCCGATCAGGCAGAATCCACAAAGTGAGAGTGCAGCATCTTCATCTCAGTGGAGCTCCTCAAACAGGCCAAACAACCCCATGCAGCTGGGTACGTTTGACTTGCTGTAGTATAATGGCAGGCATTTGTGTGTGTGTGTGTGTGTGTGTGTGTGTGTGTGTGTGTGTGTGTGTGTGTGTACGTATGCAAATGAGTGTCAAATGTCTCACGGACCTCAACCACAACTAAACAGCAGCATGCAAACACACTTCCTCACTGTAAAACCTCATACACACCAACACACACAGCTCACAAGCCTTTTTCAGTCCAGCAGGTGCAGGATCAGTGTGACTAAAACAAATAGACACAACATACACAGTAACACAGCAACCAAAGCACTGGTCAAGCTAGAGGTGCCTTCACAGGCCTTTCACTCCTTCAGCACAGTCCAGTCCAGCAGAAAGCCTTGGATCACTTTAGGTGGTAATGCAATCCAGCAATACCACAGCACCACAACACTGCAACATTTCAATGCCACAACAGCACCACGCCTCAACACTGAAATTCCCCAACGCCACAACACCATAATGTCACAACACTGCAACACCACAGCTTCCCAACACCGCAATGCCACAACACCACAACACTGCAAGACCACAATAACGTAACATGTAACACCGCAATGCCACAACACCACAACACTGCAAGACCACAATAACGTAACATGTAACACCGCAATGACACAACAATTTAATGCCACACGATTACGCGGACCTGAGAAATATCACCATGGGGTCAACATCCAAATACTAATATCCACATGGGAACACACTTTTCCCCAGAAGAGATAAAAATATGAACACAGAAACACAGAGAAACCTCACAGGAGTCTCACTGTTTACTCCAGCTCATTATGAGACAGGGCTGAGTCCTCACCCAACACAGGCAACAATGGCAGATCAGTAACGTTCAGCAAAAAAAAACAACAACAACAACAACAGAGTATCGTTCAAATACGTCTCCAGCAAGATCCAGAAAAAGAAACCACAGAACAATGCTACATATTCTACTCCTGTTTTAGCCCAGAGATGGTCAGGTGGTTTACAACAGGAATAACAAAGTACAGGTGCACCACAAGATGGGCTCCAGAAGCCACGTTCTGTCTGATCTTTACAGCTAAACCCTGAACCTGCACTGTAGCCCAGCTCCATACTCCTGGAGTACAATAAAGGACGAGAGAACTGTGGCTCACCATTTGAGAGTGACTTCTTGGGCAGTCAGCAATATTCTCCACCTTCTCATTTGCTGCAAAAGAGAAACAGAGGGGAGTCAATTCATACAATACACTAGCTGTTAAAAATAACATACACACACACACACACACACACACACACACACACACACACACACACACACACGTATAGATTCCCGAGCACGTCTGTCCAAGGCTTTCTGTCATGAGAGAAGCAGAGCTGAAATTAGAGCATGGGGGTGTGTGTGTGTGT
The DNA here is from genome assembly GCF_052324685.1 of Brachyhypopomus gauderio. Classification (NCBI taxonomy): domain Eukaryota; kingdom Metazoa; phylum Chordata; class Actinopteri; order Gymnotiformes; family Hypopomidae; genus Brachyhypopomus; species Brachyhypopomus gauderio. Next base: position 1,606,861 of record NW_027506891.1, read on the forward strand.
GTGTGTGTGTGTGTGTGAGAGAGAGAGAGATAGAGAGAAAGAGAGAGAGAACTACTGACTCCTGTCTGGAGTACTAGGAGAAGAAAACGCATGGCTGTTAATTCATCAGCTTCTGGCTGAGAGTTCTAACACAAACATCTAGAGCCAAAATGCTAGAGGCCAAGGCTAAAAGCACATGCCAGTTCAGCAGAGCGCAAACCAGGGAAAGAGTGAAACAATGACCAAATGACAGAAAACAGGGTTGCCAACTCTCACGCATTTGACCGTTTTCACACGCTCTCACGCCACACTTCCGATATCTCACGCCGAAAACAAATATCCAGTTTATTTACCTCAGATCCACATATACGATACAATACGTTATACGTCCACTGGCGATATAACACTGAATCTGTGTCCATTTTACGTTCGCCACCACCCCCCCCCCACCCCGCTCAACAACTTTCGTTCACCCCCCCCTCGCCAACGGCTCCAGGTTAAAATCTCACTCCAAGCGAACGTCAAAAGTTGGCAACCCTGCAGAAAATGAGCATGTACAGGACACACATGCTACAGTGAGGAAAAAAAGTATTTGAACACAACTTTGCAAGTTCTCCCACTTATAAATCATGGAGGGGTCTGAGATGTTCATCTTAGGTGAATGTCCACAGTGAGAGACATAATATAAAAAAAACCCAGAAATCACAATGTATGATTTTTTATAATGTATATGTGTTACTGCTGCAAATAAGTATCTGAACACCTGCCAATCAGCAAAAATTTTGGCCCTCAAAGACCTGTTAGTCCGCCTCTAAAATATCCACCTCCACTACACCTATTATTCTAAATTAGAAGCACCTGTTTGAGGTCGTTAGCTGCATAAAGACACCTGTCCACCCCACACAATCAGTAAGGGCGTACTCACACTAGGCTCTGCGATCCGGGCCCGGGCACGGTTGCCTGCCGAAGCACGGTTCGTTTGGCTAGTGTGAGCGCTCCAACCGTGCCCGGATCAGTTAACCGTGCTCGGGCCCGCTTTGAAGAGGTGGGCCAGGGCACGATTCATGTGGACTCGGGCACGGTTCGCTTCTAGTGTGAGCGCTATCTGTGCCCGGGCCCGCTTGGTGCCTCGTCTGATTGGTTCATTTCGCTGGAACTCAAACATGACATCAGTGATGCGACGCTCACGTTAAACAGTCATAGCGGCAAAGCGATTAGCAGACAATCGTTGTGTTAAATGATCGATAAATCTGTGCTTGCACCGTGTTTCTGCACTCCCAAAACGACTCCAAAAATATAATAAAAAGAGAATCGTGAACTTCATAGTGTTGTGCGAGCGCGCTTTTTTTCCAAATAAAGCGGCGTTGTGATGACGTAAGCGTGCTCGGGCCGGGTTGCTGAAGCGAGTGTGAGTGCAGGCCAGAGGGGGAGTGGGGAGGGGGGATAACCGGGCCCCAGCACGGATCCAGCAAACCGTGCCTAGTGTGAGTACGCCCTAAGAGTCCAACTACTAACATGGCTAAGACCAAAGATCTCTCCAAAGACACCAGAGAAATTATAGACCTCCACAAGGCTGGGTAGGTCTACGGGGCAAATACCAAGCAGCTTGATGAAAAAAAATCAACTGATGGAGCAGTAATTGGAAAATGGAAGAAGCTAAACACGACTGTCAGTCTCCCTCAGACTGGAGCTCCATGTAAGATCTCACCTCGTGGTGTAGCAGTGATCCTAAGAAAGGTGAGGAACCAGCCCAGAACTACATGGGAGGAGCTGGTCAATGACCTGAAGAGAGCTGGCACCACTGTTTCCAAGGTTACTGTGGGTAATACACTAAGATGTCTAGTGATTCTAAGTCATGCATGGCATTGAAGCAGAGATGTATAGTAATGAAGTAGAACTACTTCACTACTGTACTTGAGTACTAAAATGCTGTATCTGTACTTTACTGGAGTATTGTTTTTTTTCTCCTACTTTCAGTTTTACTTCCCTACATATTACTTTTACTCTGAATTTTTTTACGGGCTGTATAGTTACTTATATTATATACACAATTATAAACATTTTTGCTAGGAATCAAACCCATATCATCATCACTGCCAGAGCGGTAGATGGTGCTGTCACCGGGTCAAATGAGAAGACTGTCTCATGAGAAAACTGCACATTCTCCGGTGACGTCTCGCCTTTTTCTCTGCTGCCCACCTTCACCGAACACTTGAGGTTCGTAAGCCTTAGTCTGATTTGAGAGAGCCAACAGCAACACCTCCTTCACCACTTTCAGCATCTTCCACACCTTCAACTTCGAGTGAGGGTGAGGAAGGAGACCACCCTGGCCCTACCTATAGACAATGTTTTTGTTTGCCAGAGTGAAAGAAAATTCCTATAGGATGAAGTGCCTACTCTGCCTTCCTAAAGAGTGTGAAAAATTGGCCTTCAAAAATTCTCCCTTGAACTATGTAGTATCAGAAGAAGGCAGGACCTTTTTTTTCTCATTCGACATCAGGGTTGGCTGGCAAGCTTTTTGCTGGCAAGCTGAATTGTTTTGCAGATCATATTTTGCAAACAGCTGCTGAAGCGACACCTTCTACTAGCTAGCTAGCTACATAGGTAACGTAGCGATATACAGTACATAGCAGTGATGAATGTAGCTTGAAATACTGAGAGATTTGATGAAGAAGCATAAAATATTGATGGCTAAATGAATGCTATTTTACAATATCGCTCACTATAATAGTGGATGTACACAGCTAGGTTCACATTTAGACACAACGTGTGCTACTAGCTAGCTAGCTAGAAGCTGCTTCTGTGCAAAATTCATGTAGTTGATTCATTATAAAATAGTAGATATTTTATCGAAATCGATTGAAATCACGATCTCGACCCTCGAAGTCAAAGAGGATCCCTCCCTCTAAGCTATGCAAGCACCCACACTACGCAAAGTAAAGACTGGTTTATAATTGACACGTCGCGAGCAGCGCGACAGTCCGCGCAACGAAAATTATGTATTCGCAGTGGCTCCCATGCACGAGAGCCTCGCGCGCTGTCGCTTCGTGAGGTCGTGCACCTCTTGAATTTTGTAACTTCGCAGACGCCACGCTTCAGCGCAATGAACAAAGTCATGTTTGCAGTAGGGCTGTCGCGGGGAAAGAATTTCTACTGCGGTAAATTAACAGGGCTCCACACCGCAATATGCAGTATTATCGCCATTTTTGTTGTTTTCACAAACATATCCTGCAATTGTTGTTATTATTAAGAATATTTTATTTTTATAACAAAATTAATTTGTAGGACAAATTAAACAGTCCTTTATTGTTAAATGCAGAGCACGTAAGGCTAATGACGATTGATCTACGCTGTGCAAAGAAGGCAAAAAAAAAACTTGCACATGAGATCAGAATTCATTTAAAAAAAGAAGTAAAACAAAACCCTTCCTTTAGTAATAAAGTCTAGGTTTTGTCCGGCGTTATCATGGCCTTGTTACGTGCTAGGAAAACCAACATGTTCACCTTATGTGGTTTCAGAGAGGATCTAAGTGGGGTAACAATGTTTCCGGCAGCACTAAAAACTCTCTCTGGTGGTGTGCTCGTTGCACAAATACACATGTACTTGCGGGCCACTTTAGAAAGCAGAGGAAGGCAGTAATGCGGGGGAAAATAATATCCTACTGCACACATAAGAAAAAGACAGAAAAAACAAAGGTATTAGAATTGGAAGAAAAAATAAAATCTTTAGAAACTGCCCATGCTGCCTCACCACAAGAACATACACTGAACAAGCTGAGAAAACTCAAACTGGAATTAAATGAAATAATAGATAAAAAGGCACAATTTTTACTGCAAAGACTGCATGTTTGAACATGGCAATAAATCCGGAAAATTCCTTGCTAATCATTTAAAGCTTAATAAGGAAAAAACAACTACCTACTCTATTAAGAACTCAACAGGTAGCATTACTCACAACCCACAACAAATAAATAAAGCTTTTAAAGAGTTTTATAAAGCTTTATATACATCACAGATTAGTCCATCTGATTCAGCTATTGAAGAATTTATTAATAATATAAATCTCCCAAAACTGGAAAATGAACAAGTCGATGCACTAGATTCACCACTTGCTCTGCCCGAATTACATGAAGCCCTACAGCAGCTACCAAATAACAAAGCTCCAGGACCAGATGGATTTCCTGTAGGATTCTACAAAGAATTATGGTCTGTGCTAGAACCAACCTTTTTTAAAATGGTAAATCAAATTCAAAATGATCACGTACTGTCCCCAGACATGAATTCTGCTAACATTAGTGTACTTCTAAAGCCAGGCAAAGACCCTACACTTCCTTCCAGCTATCGCCCCATTTCACTCATAAATGTAGATCTTAAAATTATTTGCAAAGCACTTGCCAGAAGATTAGAGAAAATCACCCCACTTATAATACATCCAGACCAAACAGGTTTTATCAAGGGTAGACAATCAGCCAACAATACACGCAGACTAATAAACATAATAGACTACTGCACAATTAACAAAATAGAGACTACTATTGTATCTTTAGATGCAGAAAAAGCATTTGACTGGGTAAACTGGAAATATTTATTAGCAGTACTACACAAATTTGAATTTGGCCTTCATAAACTGGATCAAAACCCTACATAGCTCTCCTAATGCACGTGTTATACGATATCACTTCACAAAGCTTCACTCTGCAGAGGGGCACCAGGCAGGGCTGCCCACTATCACCCTCACTTTTCATTCTCTTCATTGAGCCATTAGCAGCAGCAATTCAACAAAATGCAAATATTACAGGAATTAACACAGGAACCACAAACCATAAGATACTGTAAGTCTCTACGCAGATGATGTATTACTTTTCCTGCAGAACACACAAGCTTCTCTTCCGAATACAATAAAACTTATAGACAGCTTCTCTTCTATAACAGAATACTCAACTGGGGTAAGTCAACAGTTTTGCCTATAAATTGTAGTTTCCAGAACACGACCACCACTCCACTACAATCAGGTAATATTAGATATTTAGGCCTACATGTCTCTGCTAAACTTTTAGAATTAGTACAGTTAAATCATATCCCTCTATTAAAAACAAAAGAAGATGATCTCACACGCTGGAACGCTATACCTATATCACTCATAGGGAGAGTTAAAATGATGGTTCTACCCAAAGTCAATTATTTATTCTAACTAATCCCAAATAAACCCTCTGCCGCTTGGTTTAAATCCTTAGACTCAAACATCTGTAAATTCCTATGGAAAAACAAGCCATCAAGAATAAGTCTGAAAACCTTGCAAAAGCCAAAACTCAAATGGTGGCTTAGAACTACCAAATTTTTATCAATATTTCTTAGCCAATAGATTACAGTATATTTTAAAATGGAACAAATACTACTTAATAGACCTAGAACAAGCATTCTGCGGGAAATTAAAACTTTCAGACCTCCCTTACATTAGCCCTAATATTAAGCGTCAGGACTGTTTTAAAAGCCTCAGTATAAATACTTCACTGACAGCCTGGTGGGAATTCCTTAAATTAACTCGCTCCCCACTCATCCCATGCAAACTAACACCCATTTGGAACAATCCAGACATCTGTCAGAACAAGAAAGTATTACATTTCACATCATGGCATGATAAGGGAATAAAAAATTTAGAACATATTATTTTTAAATCTAGATACTCCTAAATTATTATCAAAACTGTATAAATTATTGTTAAAATTTGATGACTCAATCTCCCTTCCGATAGCCAAATGGGAACGAGATCTATCTATTAATCCAGATCAACATTTTTGGACAGACATATGTACAAATATTTTTTTTAAATAAGTAAAAGCCCCAACTTACAACTTGTACAATACATAGAACACACTATACAGGACAAAGGATGTTCCAAATGGGCCTAGCACAGTCAAACATATGCACCCACTGTACAGCCAATATAATTGATCACTATATGCATGCTATATGGGACTGTAGGCCTGTTCAGGAATTCTGGCAGAAGGTATGTGTAGACTTGTCCACGTGGTTTAAATGCTGCATCCCAACGTCACCCAGACTGTGCATCCTAGGAGACGTCAGTGAACTGACTACAGAGGCAAACAAATCACACATAGTTCTTACTGCTCTATGCATCGCCAAGAAAACCATTCTCATGAATTGGAAAAGCAAAAAAGGACCTGCATATTAATCATTACAAAAATTTACTCGATCACATCTGTCTGGAGAGAATGTCTGCTTCCTCTAAAGACCAGTTGGAGGAATTTAATTCCCTTTGGTTCCCACTGATCAGTTCCATTAGCTAGTCGGGGTGGTTGGCTGGGGCCTCAGCTCCCGGAGGGCCGGTTGGTGGCTGGGGGTCGACCCTGGGGGCTCTGGGGTGCGGGTCCGGGGGTTCGGGGGGAGTAGGTGCTGGACCTAAGGGGGGTGGCTGGCTCCCCCCGTTCTGGGGCCCTGCCCGCGTGGGGTGGCCTGTGCCGCTGCGGACGCACCGCTGGGTGGGGTGGGTCGGTCGGCCTTGTGTCGGGGCGTCGGGTCTGGGCCTTGGGGCTCTCAGGTGCCTGGGTGGTGGCTGTTGGGGGTATCTGGGGTGGGCCGGGGGCGCAGGGTTCCAGACTCAGACCAGCTTGTCTTCAATCCTGTGGATGTCTGCTGTCGTTTGATGTGCGATTGATATGGATGTGGGTGATTACATAGGTGTGTTGTGTATATGGGACAAACGTGTGGGGGTGTATATGTTGTATGGAGATATATATAAGGGATCAATGTGTGTGGGTGTATACGTATGCGAAAGAGAATATGTGTTTAGGTGTACAGTGGTACCTCGAGATACGAGCTGCTCTATATACGAGCGATCCAAGATACGAGCACCGAGACGAGCAAAATTTCTGTTCGACACCCGAGTGCACGCTCGAGATACGAGCATGAACCACTAGGTGGCAGTACAGTACTATATGGAAAAAAATAAATCATTAATCAGCTCAAAGACACACTCAAACGCTTTTCTTTCTCTCCCTCCCCCACAACCTTAGGTTCAAAAACACAAACATACATGTATGTGCGGAGATTACGTCATTTAGCGCGTTCTAGCAGCCAATAGCGTTTTTTTAGTTCTTGAGGTGTTGGTAAGGTCGACTCCTGTACCCGGTCATCACAGCCATTCGCACGTGTGCTTTGCAACGAGTAACAGTACGTACAGTACAGTATTTCAATACTACAAACGTTTTTTTTTTGCATTATGGCTCCAAAGAAAGGCTCTAGTAGTGGAAAGTTTATGCTAGTTTTGTGACTTTTTTAAGGACCGGAACCAATTACAATACTTTACATTGTTAAATTGCTTCCAGAACCGAGCAGTTCGAGATACGAGCACGTGTCTGGAACGGATTAAACTCGTATCTCGAGGTACCACTGTATGTGGATGTCCAGACAGAGGGAGCTGCCCGCCCAGTCTCCCCGGGTCGACCACTCCCTGCCTCGAGCCGGTGGGGCAGTGAAGCTCGGTGCTCAATGAGCCAGCTAGCTGGCTCTCCTCTTCCAGAGGACCATTTCCTCTGGACCTACGTATTACCACCCACCCACCCCCACACATACACACACACACACACACACGCACACAGTCCTTATACATTTAAGATCCTGGGGGGCAGGCATGTAACCAGAGGTTGACGAGGTGGGCCTGCTGCCATGGTTCACCCGTCTCCTCACCACTGTCTGTCCCTCAGTTTTTATTGCACCTTAGACATTGAGGGCCTTTGAGGGGACGGTGTGGACAAACACTGGCCAGTGGCCCGGGGCTTTGTCCACGTTGGTCCCAACACCTGTCCCCTCAATTTTAACTGCACCATAGTATCACACACTACCACACGTGCATATACACCAACACCTACACACAACACAGCACTGGAGGTGGAGGGGTGGGAAGGCCTTCCTTCACCCGTTTCCTGCTCCCTACCGATCCTTGCTGGTCCAGCCATCTGCCCCCGCCGCGGAGGGTGTGTTAGTTTGGATGTATGTGTGTCTTTGTCATATCTTTTTTTGTACAGGTTGATGAATGAGTACATGTTGGGGGGAATATATGGGTATGTGTGTATATATTGGGGTGTGGGCACATTTGGGGGTGGGCCCAGGAGTGTATATGGGTGTGGTCGGATGTGTGGAGGAAGTTATGTTGGGATGAATGTGCATGTGCGTGTAGGTGTATATGTGTGAGAGTCTACATGTGAGGGTGAGTTTGGGGGCACGTGTGTGTATGGGGATGGATGTGGGTGTGTGCATGGTAGGGGGGTATATAAGGGGTTGTGTTGGTGTATAGGGGCAAATGCATATATGAGTTTGAGTGTATGAGTGAGGACGGCTGGTTCTAGGTCGGGGGCTGGTCGGGCCTAGTCCACTCCCGGCTGCTCCCCTGTGGTTACTGCTCCGCTCCAGAGGGGGGCGCCTTGGGGTTCCGGGGCCCGGCCTGGTGCTCCGGTGTGGGGGCGGTTGGCCCGCTCCCCTGGGCGGTTGTGGTCCGGGGCGGCTCGGGGCTCCTCGGCGGGAGGGGGGCCCTGCCGGGTGGGGGTGGTTCCCGGGGGCGCGTGGCGCTGGGGCTTTGCTACTGGCCCATGGCGGGGGGGGCTCTGTTTCCTCTGGTTCCCCTGGACCTGCACTCCTTGGCTGGGGGGGCGCTGTCCGGGGTCTCCCTCTCCCGCCTGCGGGGGCGGGCATGCGAGGGTCACTGGGAAGTGCTGCCCTGGGGCTCCACAGCTCCTGGGGGGGCCGTGGGCGGGTGGAATTCCCGGGTCTTTCTCTGCCTACCTCTGGCCTCTGGGGGAATGGTGGTAAGTACATTCCGTACATTTATCCCATGTTGTACTACTAAGTTACACATAAACACACACTCACACATACACATACATCACAAACCTGTGAAATACAAATCGTACGTGTGTTTACATGGATGCAGACACGATGTCGCCAGGTTTGATTCATGGAAAATTCATTTTTAGGAACGTAAAGTGTTACCGGAGCGGAGCTCGGAGCGGTCGTTTTCTGCATGGTCCTAGCGCTAGATTCTTCGCTATTTAAATATTTCTTTTTAACCGTTAAAACTGCAGAGGACCAAAACCGGCCTTTGAAAAAAATTACGTAATTACAAATTACGTCCGTGAGGTTAAATGTACAAAATGTTGGCTTACATTTCAAATATCATGTTTAGCTGAATAAACATGTTATCAACCCCTTTTAATGTATAGCATGTAGGCTTACAAATTCATGTTTAACTGAATAAACCGTTGAACACGAGTAGCCTACATTTTATTGAGCATGTATTTTTTCTTCAAGTATCAAAGTAGAACAGCTTCCTCAAGCAGTCATTGATCTGTATTAAGAAACCCTATCTCAAAAACTGACTTTTAGTCATTACTTGGGTAGCACGCATATGAGCCATTTTAATATAGATTAATTTCAAGATTTCAGTGAGATTAATCTAGATTTAAAAAATTTATCTATGCCCACCCCTAATTATATATATATATATATATATATATATATATATATATATATATATATATATATATATATATATATAATTATTTTTTTTTTTCCCTGCCCTTCTGTCTTTTCCCTTTTTATTCTTTCTCTCCCCCTCTTTTCTTGGTCCACCTAACCCCAATAATTAACACTTTGCATATTGTTATAATTGTTATAATTGTCATTTGAACTCTACATAAAAACAAAGTTGTCCTCCGAAGATGGGGGGGGGGGGTGGAGGTGGGCTATTTAATAAAAAAAAATAAATAAAAAAAAGCAGAGGAAATCTAGCCTGGTTGTCGCGCCACTAGGCAAGGGGATCTGCGTTAGAGTCTATGGGCTCTTCCTGTAGGTAGCGCATGAGCTCGGCATCTGCGCGAGCTCTCTTAGGTACGTACGGCATCATGGCTTGCGCAGAGGACTCTTCCTCTCCTACCACAGACGTACTGGCACCGCTCCCCCCCCCCCCCCCCCCCCCCCCCCCGCCCTGCGTCATCCACTCCTAGCATCTCTTCAACCAGTGCATGTTTCGTCTCGCCCGTGTCACCGATGTAATCCCCCCTGTATCTAGGGTCCAGCAAACAGGCCTTTGCCAAAAGTTCTTGTAAGGCAGTTGATTTGTACTTGTCCTTGAGAACACTGCACATCTTTTGCTTGATGTTTGATGGTTTCAGAACATCTCCAGTCAGGAGTTTCAGGACGGGTTTCACTGATGAAAGATCCGTAAACTCAGCTGCAGGTTTCAGTGCCGTGCTCACAGAGTCAAGGACAGCAATGTCCTGCCAGCTTGGAATTAGATGCTGGTGTTTCCGGTCCAGTGGCGGATGCTGGTCTTTCAAGGAGGGGAAGCTCAATTTCAGCTTGAGTGATAGAAGTCAGTCTCCAAACACAAGCAGCTACAACAAAAAGCACCAGAAATAGAAGCTCGATTTGTCGCTAGTCGTTTTTAACAAAGAAAAAGCCGCTAAGAGGATTAGGAAAATCTCCGGTTCAACTCAGAAAAGAATGGAAAAAAAAAATTGAAAATAAATGCTCCCGTGGAGGTTTACACCAAAAGATCGCTTATTCGCTCATTTCGCTGTCAATCAAAAAGGGATTTGGCCTCAGACAGATCATCCAATCATCATGCAGAAGCTGAGCGTCCGGGCCAGCCGAGGCCAGCCCACTGCCCCATAGACCCCCAGAGATGCTGAGCGTCCGATGGGCGGGACAAAGCCCAGAATTCATCCAATGGCTCGTCTCGTTTCGCTGCACTCTTTGCTTCGCTATTGAATTCTGTAGACGCTCAGCGTCCACACCGTTTAAAGCGCCGTGAAGCTGCAGGACTGAGTGAGAGGAAAGCCGCGTTGTTACCAGTGATAAGAAGGTGATTCTGAACAAACGTTGAGCGCGTTGTAGCGCTTATTTTGTCAATGACATGTACACACAACAGTATATGTCTGATCACTTATTTTTTTGACATTTTAGGGGAAGCTGAACTTCCCTTGCAGTCTTAAAGCAATCGCCACTGCTCCGGTCATCCAAAACTCTTTTGATAGCCAGCATTTGCTCTAAGACTCTGTCTACCATTTTCTGTTTGGTGCCCCATCTTGTAGCGCAGTCCTGCACCGGACCGGAGGGTCGTGGGTTCGATTCCCAGACCTGAGGCCATGACTGAGGGGCCCCTGAGTAAGGCACCTAACCCTCAATTGCTCACTTGTATAAAAAATGAGATAAAAAATGTAAGTCGCTCTGGATAAGGGCGTCTGCCAAATGCCATAAATGTAAATGTACTGACCCTTGCCTGGGCTGTGCGGTCTTTAACGCTTGCCATTGCGTTTGTCACTGTCAAATGTAAATTGTGACCAAAACAGTTCAGCCACGGCCAGTTCAATTTGTTCACTGCTGCAATGATGTTTGCACCGTTGTCTGTAGTGATACAGGCCAACTTCTTTTCATCCAGGGACCACTCATCAAATGCGTGGCGAAGAGATTCAGAGATATTGTCAGACGTGTGGTTCTGGGGTATAAACACTGTTTCGAGACAGCGTGATTTTAGAGCCCAATCGATGGTCAGATAATGCGCTGTTAAACTCATATAAGGAGTCATATTGACACTTGGCCACATATCAGTTGTGGCAGAGAAGTAGTCGACATTCTTGAGCTCACTTTTGACCAATGCCTTTACTGTGTTGTACATTTTCGGGACAGCCGTCTCAGAAAAATACGTCTTTCCAGGCAACTCGTATTGCTTGTCGAATTTCTCAAGCATAGACTTGAATGCCGGTTTCTCGACCATGTTAAATGGAACCATCTCCTCAACAAGATACCGCGTTACGGCGGACATCAGGCATTTATGTCTGTTACTTTCACGACTGTATTTGGAACCTCGTGCAAAGCATTCAGCTACTCCTAACTGTCGGCTGGAACCAACCTGGGGTGGGTTTCCCGAAACGTTCGTAGCGCTAAGTACTTCGTAACCTCGTATGAAACGTACGAGGTTAAGAAGTACTTAGCGCTACGAACGTTTCGGGAAACCCACCCCTGAGCTGCTCCTTCTGAGGCTGCTCCACGGCTTGGTGCTGTTGGGGGCAGTTGCGCTTCGATAGCTGGATGATAGGTTGCTAGGTGGGATCACGAATTCAATGTGTTTCCCCGTTTCACAGCAACCTTTCGGGCACAGATTTTGCATATTGGCTCGTCTAAATTAGCTGGCTCTCCCTTTTCAGTTGGTTGAAAGCCAAAATGCTCCCAAACTGGTGAAGTCGCAGTTGGTTTTGCGACCAGAGTAGCCGCCATTGTTTCCATAAAAAGGCAGACACTCAGAAGCAACGGATACGAACGTTTTTAAATAATAATTAACATCAAGGTGGAATTAAAGCACTTCTATGTCACTTTCAAGGTCCATTTCAATAATTTGCAGCACGTCAAACCTAATAAATTAAATATTTATACATATAGGCTACTCATAATGATTCAAAAGAATTCGTTTTTTTATCACATTATTTAATGGTGGTTTATTTTCAAAACGCCCAATCTTAACGTCTTCACGTTCTCTCATGTTTCGTCCTGAACGTAATACAAGAGAACTGTTAAGTCAGACAGCTACTTGTTGTGAAACGAAGTAGTTACAATTTCAAGCATTTTCAAATACTTTAGCCTAAATTCCAGCACTTTTCCAGCACCTGGAACACAATGCAAAATTAAAATTCATCAGGTAATTGTTCCTTCCCCTGTTTTTGAGGGGTGTTTCTTTACTACCACATATCGTTTCAGAGACCACTGCAAAGAATGTGACGTGCCAAGTTATTAAAAATGCCTCTGCCGTTCACGCGAGGTGTGCGGAGTCACGTGCTACGGTCACTCGCGAAAGTATAAGGTCACATCTTACAACTAAAGTGTTGCCCTCCATGTATGAAGACACTAAAGAAATAGTTTTTAAAGAAATTTTGTAGGATAGAGTTTAGTTTGTTACGGCTCTATTTGTTCTATTATTTTGTACATGACCTGTATTTTTAATTAATAATTTTATGTGGCACATTGCTGTTTTAATAGTGCACATTGCTGCTACCTAAAAAGCCACTAGATAGCAGGTACCCTCTTTGACCACTCATTTTTGTTATTATTATTTGTTTGTTTTTGTTATTTTCCACTGAGAACAAGATTGTTACATTTATCTTAATTTAATTTATTTAAATTTGACCATTAGTGCCTAATATGGTGTATTACAGATCACTTGTATCACTTTGCATCACTTGCATATCAAACCCACCTTTTGAAATAAGATATTGTAAATTTGATTAATCAAACCAATGATTGACCATAGACTAATCTAAAACTGGTATAGGCTTCTTTGCTGTAAATCGAGAATCGAATCAAGGATTATTCAACTGGCGGCCCACGGGCCAGAACCGGCCCTTTAATGAATTTGTACCGGCTAATGAATTTGTACCGGCCCGCAGCCCATCTCCCATAAATAATAATAGATATTTGATAAACCGCCGTAAAAATAAATAACATTTTATTTGCAACATTTTACGACAAAATACGACGTGTCGAAATTTACGTTCGAGTTTGTTTGAGAATTTACGCTCCCCCCCCCCCCCCCCCCCCCAACAAATTACGAAATTACGCGTGTTTTGGCCATGCTGAACACTGCTCTGTGCAGTTTTTATTTGTGTTTGTTTTTAAAGTTGCTGCAATTTTTCCCCCCACTTTCCCCCAGTCACAAAATGATTGTTGTGGACATTTTGATATGGAATATATGGGTGTAATGTTATGAATAATTATGTTTAGGAACACATTTATGGAAACACTTAACAGAAAAAAGGCCCCTAGACCTCAGAAGATTAATACAAAAAAACAATACTTGTACTTTTTACTTTCAGTACTTGAGTAATACATTTTAGAATAAACTACTTAAGTACAAAAATGCTGAATACTTTTGTACTTTCACTTAAGTATAGTTTTAAAAGAACACTTCAACTTCTACTCAAGTCACTTTTTTGATAGAGTACTTGCACTTTTACTCAAGGATGGGTCTCTAATATTTTATACATGTCTGCACACAAGGTTCTCCTGCTTAAATCAGCACACGTCCAGGCCCGTCTTAAGTTCACCCATGACCATTTGAATTATCCAGAGGAGTCATGGGAGAAAGTACCATCCCAAAAACACCATCTCTACTGTGAATCATGGGGGTGGAAGCATCATGCTTTGGGGGTGTTTTTCTGCACATGGGACAGGATGACTGCACTGTATTTAGAAGAGGATGTCCGGGGCCATGTGAGAGTTTGGGGAACAACCTCCTTCCCTCAGATAAAGCACTGAAGATGGGTCGTGGCTGGGTCTTTCAACATGACAATGACCCAAAGCACACAGGCAGGATAACCAAGGAGTGGCTCTGTAAGAAGCATATCAAGGTTCTGGAGTGGCCTAGCTAGTCTCAAGACCTAAACACTATAGAAAATCTTTGGAGGGAGCTCAAACGTGTTTCTCAGCGAAACCCCAGAATCTGATCTGGAGAAGATCAGTGTGGAGAAATCGGCCAAATCCCTACTGCAGTGTATCCTAAGCTTGTGGAAAAACTACAAAACTTGTAAAAAACTTGTGACCTCTGTAATTGCAAACTGCACCAAATATTAACATTGATTTTCACAGGTGTTCAAATACCTATTTGCAGCAGTAACACACAAATAAATTATTTTAAAATCATACATTGTGATTTCCGAATTATTTTTTTTACATTGTCTCTCACAGTGGACATGGACCCAAGATGAAAATTTCAGGCCCTTCCATGATTTCTAAGTGTGAGAACTTGCAAAGTCAGAGGGCGTTCAAATACTTCTTTTCCTCACAGTATAATAAAAGTGACAGAGACACCACAGAGAGATTATGTGCAATACAATGTTTGAGCCAGGCTACATGCTAAAGAAAAGGTTCCCCATGCTGTTATTAATCTGTGCACAACACATGCCTGCAGTTGGACAACAGCTGGTCTGGGTGTGTAACACACACGAAGCATGACTTTTATGCTGGATGAAAGCAAGTTGCATTTCACACTTCGAGAGTCTCTTGGCCACTGAGGGCAGTGAAGCTTGTTAAGGTTCAGCATGACTTTTACACACTCCTGAAACATATTGCAGAATATGGTGAAGCCTTGTTGGACTGAATTGCACTATGGTAGTGTGCGTGTGTGTGTGTGTGTGTGTGGGGGGAGGATGGAGAGAGAGAGGGAGAGAGAGCTCTTACCTATGATCTGGATTATTTGTGCCAATAGAACCCCATTAGGGATATCCTGTGTCAAGTCTTTTATGAGCTGAGAACAACCAGCCTTGGCCAGGTAGTGATTCGCCCAGTCAGTGTAGATCTAAAAGAGGCAAAGGGACAAGAACTCAATAAGGGGATGGAATATGAAGAGAGTGTACAGTGCTGTGGACACAGGCAGAAGAATCACATTCAGAAACATCCAATGAGGCTGACAGCTCCTCCATTTGTTTGGAATCTGAGTCACATTTGTGTAAAAGCCCATGGTCAATGCTAGTCTGTGCCACTTAGAAAGGGGGTTGCACCAGAAACCTTATATATAAGTGGACTGGACGACACGAGTGAAAAGTGAAGCCTCCGTGAGTCAGCTGCCCTCTAGTGGCTGGCTGCAGTACAACTTTTAACCCCGCCCATTCCCATGTAAGTGAACGGGCCGGACGAGAAACTGAATTTTTATTAAACGTAAAATACGTTTTTTGAGCAATTATATTTTGTCAATTCTATAAGACCCCATTGCTCTGGTATCTCTCCCAGTGTTTTTCTCTACGATAAACAGATTTTATAGAAGTTATTAAGTGTTAGTTAAAGGGGTGTGGAGATAAGGTGATTGACTGCATTGGTTGACATCTAATACCAGACGCTCCATCGTGAACGCGCTCAACAGCAAAACTCTCGACAGCAGTATTAAAACCTTTTACCTTTGTTTATTTTGTAAAACGTCAAAAGTTTCTATACTGGTGGACGTATCCTAACGAATGTCGGGGCGGAGATACGGTCTCTGGCGGAGATACTGTCCTGCCTACTGGTTCTAATGCGCATGCTCTGGCTCCAATTTTCATCTACTGCACAAGCGCATCCAAGATGGCGGTGTCCGTGCGGCCATCTTGGTGGCTTCAAAAGTTCACAATGGGAGTCAACGGTGATGTACCGTCCATTATATATACGGTCTCTGGGTTGCGCACACACACACACACACACACACACAAGCTTACTACTCTGACAGGACTGAGAGTCACAAGGGCAACTGACAGCACGTACGGGAACATTAACCAAACAGCATGATCCTCATTTATCTGTCACAGAAACACAAGCCATCAAACTTAATGACTTCAGCCTAGTCTAATCTGCTAATCAAAGTGTTCTTCTTCTACCAGATCAAAATGGATTTATCAACAGATAGATAAACAAGACCTGACAGACAGAAACCAGAGCACATATGAATGTGTGTCTGTTGTAGGCTTCTAGATTGTTCATTGACATATGACTTATCTGTCAGATCTAAGGATGGTATGATCTGACATCTGTGTCACATTCCATAGGATGTTGTGTTGTTTCACAAAAATTAACGTTTGTGTTTGGTGAGCGTGGTTTGAAAACCTTTCAAATGGAACATCTGCTCATTGGGTGAGGATGGTTGCAGTATGTTTCTGAGATCACAGGATAGCAAATCCCCTGGAGGGAAGCAGCACTGGCTATGGTGGAGCTGTGGAAGCATCACACGGAGTTGGGTGTATTTGAGGACATGCTTCTCCCAGGCCTAGCTGGTCTCTTTCAGTTCATTTTTGTATTATTCTACATTTGTGGAGTTCCTCAGGGGGTTTCTCAACCCTCCCTGAAAACATGAGCCGGCAAAATCAAAAGCCTGCATCAAAACCATGATGATGGGATTCATTTTGTATGTTCTGAGTGTTGTTTTGTTCGTGAGCAAAATGTAGAGAGTGTCACAAGATGCACTCTCTGGCCAAATCCCCTCAGCAACACACAGACTTCCCGGCTGGGGGCAAACACCAGCGACTTCAAAACCTGCTGCCTAAGTTTCACTCAGAGCTTTGCTTAAACTCATATGCCATATGCAAAACAGCTTCATCTCTACCCAAGGGCAGATTTTAATAAAGCAATATGTTAAAGATGAACTAAACCTCATAAAGGCAACGTTTCCTCTGTAAAACCAGCCTATGGAGGCTCTTCACCAAAAGCAAATATCCTCAGAACACTACAAAGTTTCCTACGTCTACTATGTTTCATCCAATTAGGGAGTGCTCATTCTGCACTGGCTGCTGCCTTTCACATGCTTCCTCTGTTGTGGTTGCGGCCCATGACTGGGAACTTTTAAGAGAAGTGGATGATGAAGAGCTCATTAGTCATCCTCCCCTTTCAAAAAACACAGGAAGGAATGCATCGGGCTTTCAACTAAAAACCACAGACACGTCCACCAACTCTCCAACGTCAGCCCCTGCAGAACAACCACGCAAAACACACAGGGCAGACATGACTAAGGAACTCGCAAATGTTCTGTAGAATACCAAAATATATTTTGGGGCAGGGCATGGTCAGATTGAGTTGTGCTGGAACTGGTGAGAGGGCACTTAACACTAGGCTAGACCAGGCCGATAAACTACGGCAAGCAGAAGGGGAAGAGGGATGTTGATCTGAGATCTGCTACATACTACCACGCCTGGCTGCTCCATCCAAATTAGGAGTACTGCAGTGGACAGAGAGAGAGAGAGAGAGAGAGACCCTAAGACCGAGTAGGAGAGATGAGTAAGACAAACAGACAAACAGAGAAATTAGGAACAACCTGTCCTGCTGCCCACAGCCCACCAACCTGACAGCATCTCTCAGAACATGGGACTGCCAGAACAACAGCAGCATAGCACAAACTAGCACAATCATACTAGCACAAACTAGCACAATCATACTAGCACAAACCACACACAATCATACTAGCACTAACCACACAATCATACTAGCACTAACTACACAATCATACTAGCACTAACCACACACAATCATACTAGCACTAACCACACACAATCATACTAGCACAAACCACACAATCACACTAGCACTAACTACACACTATCATACTAGCACTAACCACACACAACCATACTAGCACAAAACCACACACTATCATACTAGCACAAAACCACACACTATCATACTAGCACAAAATCACACAATCATACTAGCACAAAATCACACAATCATACTAGCACAAACCACACAATCATACTAGCACTAACCACGCAATCATACTAGCACTAACCACACACAATCATACTAGCACTGAACACACACAATCATACTAGCACAAACCACACAACCATACTAGCACAACCACACACAACCATACTAGCACTAAACACACACAATCATACTAGCACTAAACACACACAATCATACTAGCACTAAACACACAATCATACTAGCACTAAACACACAATCATACTAGCACTAAACACACACAATCATACTAGCACTAAACACACACAATCATACTAGCACAAACCACACAATCATACTAGCACAAACCACACAATCATACTAGCACTAACTACACACTATCATACTAGCACTAACTACACACTATCATACTAGCACTAACCACACACTATCATACTAGCACTAACCACACACTATCATACTAGCACTAACCACACACAATCATACTAGCACAAACTAGCACAATCATACTAGCACTAACTACACACTATCATACTAGCACTAACCACACACAATCATACTAGCACTAACCACACACAATCATACTAGCACAAACCACACAATCATACTAACACAAACCACACAATCATACTAGCACTAACCACAATCATACTAGCACTAACCACACAATCATACTAGCACTAACCACACACAATCATACTAGCACAAACCACACACAATCATACTAGCACAAACCACACACAATCATACTAGCACAAACCTCACACAACCACACTAGCACTAACCACACACAATCATACTAGCACTAACTACACACTATCATACTAGCACTAACCACACACAACCATACTAGCACTAACCACACACAATCACACTAGCACTAACTACACAATCATACTAGCACTAACCACACACAATCTTACTAGCACTAACCACACACAACCATACTAGCACTAACTACACACAACCACACTAGCACTAACTACACACAACCACACTAGCACAAACCACACTATCATACTAGCACTAACCACACACTATCATACTAGCACTAACCACACACAACCATACTAGCACTAACCTCACACAACCATACTAGCACTAACCTCACACTAGCACAACCACACACAATCACACTAGCACTAACCACACACTATCATACTAGCACAAACCACACACAACCATACTTGCACTAAGTACCCACAATCATACTAACACTAACATACTAACAGCTTTCACTTGATCCAGCATCATGATGCCTGAAGAAAAAGAAAAATGTTCGCGACATGACAAACTGTGATAGGTGCTGGATCCATATGTGATTCCTAGAGCAGCACACATCTGGACTAACATGTGTACAACCATACAAATACACACACACACCTGATCACACTCCCTACATGATTACAACCATACAAATACACACACACCTGATCACACTCCCTACGTGATTACAACCATACAAATACACACACACCTGATCACACTCCCTACGTGATTACAACCATACAAATACACACACACGATCACACTCCCTACGCAATTACAACCATACAAATACACACACACACCTGATCACACTCCCTACGTGATTACAACCATACAAATACACACACACACCTGATCACACTCCCTACGTGATTACAACCATACAAATACACACACACCTGATCACACTCCCTACGTGATTACAACCATACAAATACACACACACCTGATCACACAAAGACACAAAAACACAGAAAGATATTCCCCAACATGTAACACACACAATCACACAAATACACAGTTCATTCTGTCAGAGTAGACTGACTAGCAATGGCCTTCAGACTCTCATACAGCCAATGATCAGTGCAGATGCTAAACTTGGTCAAGACAGTTTAGCACACATTAGTGCTTTTGTTTGAACTTTTCTTTTCAGCAAATGCTGAAGCTCTGACATGAGAACACACATTTGCATGCACGCACACACACACACTTGCACTCTAGCACTCTAGTAATGCTCTTTGCTTGGCAGATGTATCACAGCAGCGAAACCCTCAGTTCTGGCTCGCTCAGAAAATGCTAATTGTATGTGAACATACACACATGTGCGCGCATGCGCACAGACACACACACACACACACACACACACACACACACACAATACCTTGTCCCTTCATTACTAGTACACATAAAAAGGATAAATATATACACAAACAAAACCTCAGTCTATGTGCATAACTCCAACACACTCTTAGCAACACTATCTCTGTCCTTGCTAAAGCCACATTTATATGAGGTACGCATGTGTGTGTATGTATGTGTACCTGTTGTGTGGTGTGTGTGAGCCATCATCCTCCCCATCGTCCATGTCCTGCCGGTAAACACTGATGTGATGTGTGTGTGTGTGTGCGCGCGCGTGCGTGCGAGAGAGCTCTGCCTTCAGCTCGATCTCTCTGCAGCATCTCCTGCTGCGCAGGTACTGGCAACCTGCACTTACAACTCACGGCCAGTAGGGGGAAACCCAGTGCCAGTAGAGCAAAATGCCGCAGGGCTCTGAGGGTTCACTCTCTCAGTGCTGACCCAAGGACAGGGTAGGCATTAACACAGCACTGTGATTAGCGGAGAAATTCACTGGAATTGAATTTTAAGGCCAAGCAACTCTTCCAGTATGCAGAAGTGTTAATAATGCCACTAATGGGGACTGTACATCTGTCTGTTTCCTAATGTGAGAATTAATTGAAAATAACTTGTTACAAATGTCTTGTTAAACAGACTTGCTTACTAAGAGTCTCCTGGCACACACAAGCCCACTACAGAATTACATTATTCTAGGGTGACCAAACGTCCGTATTTCACATCCTGTCCCGGGCGTCCCGGGTTTTTTTTTAAGTGAGTAAATGTCCTGGTTTTTAAATTACCCTTATTGGACTATCATTTGTTACTGGGGTTTATGTTGTTGACTTTTACTGAAAAGCATCTTTAATAAACCAACTGTAAATATCGTGTTATTGTAGGAATTGCGTGGACCCATGTTAAGTGAGTGCATGCCACAGTATATGTGCACCCCCCTCAACCCCCCCCCCCCCCCCCACCTCCAAGGTGTCCTGGTCTTTCCAAATGAAAATATAGTCCCCTGCATTCTGCATTACTGAATAAGTACAAATGTCAGCCACAGCCACACAAGCAGCTCTGATCTCGGCTCAGGATTCGTTATTCATTCAACCTGGTACTATGATGCACAGACCTGATTACAGTGTAAGGTGGTGAGAACGTTCACAGGTCAGCATGTGTGTGTGTGTCTATAAGACATCATGCTACAACATGAGGGTCCCTCAGTAGAGAGACACAGGGCCATTATTTCTTTCATGGAGATGGACAGCTTTGTGAGATGTCTATCCCTCCTCCATCCCCACACACATGTTCTTCCACACTTAAGAGGGGCAATAACAAACTCTTTCTGGGTTTATGAGGAGCACCCACAAGACAACTCATCTCCTTCACACACACCTCACACAGCCTCACACCCGACACACTTCTGCACACCCACACACAAAGCTTTACATCACATTCCACACTGGCCAAACACATCAGCAAGATGGAACTAAAGTCCTATCAATGTCCACATGAGCAGCACAGTGGTCACACTCAGAGGTTAATGGAGAGGTGATATCCGTATTCCAAGCATTCAGCAAGTGAAGTCAGTCATAACCAAGGGTGTAATTCCTCTTGAGAGCTGCATTAATCATGGCCTGCTGTTGCCAATAAAGTGAACAGCATCAACTGGAAGGTTGTGCACACGTGGCAGTGCTGCATGGTTCACATGGTCGTTCAGACACGACCACCTTCCTCTGAGGGACACGACCACCTTCCTCTGAGGGACACGACCACCTTCCTCTGAGGGACACGACCACCTTCCTCTGAGGAACACGACCACCTTCCTCTGAGGAACACGACCACCTTCCTCTGAGGGACACGACCACCTTCCTCTGAGGGACACGACCACCTTCCTCTGAGGGACACGACCACCTTCCTCTGAGGGACACGACCACCTTCCTCTGAGGAACACGACCACCTTCCTCTGAGGGACACGACCACCTTCCTCTGAGGAACTGAATTGAAGTTCTCATACTGCAAAATCCACAAAATCTACAAATGAAAGATGAAAGAGCAAACTAACCTGACACTGTCTAGGTATATAACAGCAAACTCAAATTCTGGCCTGGTGTGTGGACATGTGGGCGATTCATTTCCTGTTTAAATTTTCTCCCCTGTTCACACTGATTTACTAGGCTTATCAGTTCTGTACACAAGTATTGTAAATCTGGCCATGGACCATCACCATCATCTAAGGTATTGCTCCCCTTTTAGATACACAAGACTGGCCAGTCATTTCTCCTAGCAAAATTTAAAAAATGTCACAATTTGTGGCTGAACTTTGAAAATGTTCAAAATAAATGTATGTCTAATACAGACTGGTAGAACCAGCCTTTAACCAAAATATGGAGACACTGACATCTGATGTCGTTTTCATCCAAAATACTCACAAACAGACACACGTTTCCTTAAACGTGATCTGACTACAGTCATTATGCATTTGTGTAATGATTTCTTGGACTGTCTGGAGACTCGTTGCTGCTACATTACCACCAGCCACTAGAGGGCACTGGTAAACGCCTCACATAAAGAGCAGGGGCCTGTGTGGCAACAGAAATTTTATCACAGCAGTATGAAAGAGGCAGGAAACCAAAATATGCTGAGTAATTTTCATCCACTTAAGAGCAAATGGAAAGTAGAAAGCAGTGATGACTGTGGAGAGTAATGAGAGTAATGGCTTCAATATGAGCTCAGGCTTCAGTCTCACAGCGGCACATTCAAATATCACATTCTAAGCTATTCAAACCATAAACTATAAAACAGTCTCATCACCTCCGGCTCTGGGGTAGAAGGACCAGGGGGTTTCTTTAGGTCAGACAGCAAGTGAGCAAGAAAGAGAATGAGAACACCCCCCCCCCCCCCCCCCCAACACAGTCATATCAGATCACATTTACCTCAGGCAGAGAAGCGGATGAGCACCCAGTGCTAAACAGGGTCTTAAGGTCATTGTGTGTGCCTGCATGTATCACCCTCTGTAACCACTTACTAAAGTCACAGCACAGACTCTGACAGCAAATGATTCAGCTTCTCTGTCCAGTCCAGTTTTGTTTGAATGGGTTTTTGCAATTATCACAAAATAGCTGCACAAAGATCTGAACAGTAGTGGCAGGAACAAAAACAAAAAACCAAAAACAAATATAAAACGATTCTCTCCTTAACCCAGTCAGTCTGTGTTTCGCCTTCCAGTAAGTCTACAGAAAGGAACTGTGAGCCCTATGATTCAAAATGTTCAAAACAATACCACGAGGAACAGCATGACTGTACCAAAGCATTACTACAGCGTTAGTGATCAGGCATGAAGGACCACAGCACAGTTACAACCCCCCTCCCCACAGACTCAGTTCAGCAGTGATGGAGAAGGTATGTGATGGATGAGGTTTCCTTCCTGTAAATCATTTTAGTCCCCAGATCTGTTCAACATCCAACATCGAAGTGTGAGTGTGTCTTAGTCATGTCTGATGAAGTGTGACTCACCAACCTAATATAGGGAACCTGTCTTCCTTTTCCTCTCTCTCTCTCTCCTGCTACCCTCCAAATTTTCCATTTTACTCTACAGCACTGAGTCACTGTCCTGCTAATAAGCGCTGACTAACTTTTCTTATAGCGCTTCCTGTTTCCTGTATCATGATAGAGGTCAGGGGTCACCAGGCCAGCTGTTAGTATTTCCGCTCTGCACATTCTAAAAAAATCTCTTTCTGTCCATTCCTCTCTGAAGTATCACACACACACACACACACACACACACACACACACACACACACACACACACACACACACACACGCACACACACACACACACACACACACACTCAAAGCTGCCAGCTGGATTTTCATCTCTGACAGCTAAAGTAACAACAGATAGTCAGTTAAGAGGAGAGGTAGGAAGAGGAGTAAGTGAACAACAAGAGCAGAGACCAAAATCTCTCTCTCTCTCTCTCTCTCTCTCTCACACACACACACACACACACACACACACACACACACACACACACACACACACACAAGAACGGAGGAAACAGAGTCTCTTGAGGTCTTTTACAAAAGAGCCACACAAAATAAACGCTGGCTCATTCTGTTCAGAGGGGAACTTTTCCTCTCTATACCCTACTCTCTCTTCAGTACTCTCTCCTTCCCTCTCTCTCACCCATCTGTCTCTCTCCTCACATCTCTCACCCTCCTCTCTTTCTCCTCCCCTGTCTTTCCATTCTCACATAACAGAAGCTTCTCTTTCTCAGACATAACTCTGAACTTACTGAGCAAAGGACAGCCAGGAAGACTAGCCTGTCAGGAGAAAACACACACGTCCTGACCCACACATGTTCATGCACATACAAACTTACAGTACAGACATTAGTGTGTACACACACGTGCAAAAGCACACACACATTGAGACTGCTGTTGGCAGGTTAGGTAACTCAGATGGCGAGGGCCTCCTTTAAATGGATGCATGATTGAATATGGCTTCATCACTTCTTTTTTTTAAAGTGTGATTGAAGAAGATGTCAGGAGGTGCAAGTTAACTCTCCCCCTCCCGCTCCAATAATTACACCTCGGTTTGTCCTGCACCTGATCATGGCAGTCACATCCATAGCAAGCCAGAGAGTTGTGGTCCAGCTATGTCACCAAGCTCCTGATAACAGAGTATTTATGTCCTGTTCCTAATAGACCCCTTCCCCCCTCTTTCCTTTCTTTCAGAAGTCAGAGGTATGGCTAGGTGCACACACACCCACACACCTTCCCAAACACACACACACCCTTCTGATAGTGCTAAAGTGACATGGTGTAGTCAGTGACATTGTCATGTCGCTCTCATGACTGTGGTGTTTTCCCTCCTTCCTCTCTCTGCCCTCAAACACCTCATTCCTGATCTCCGGCTCAGCTGCTACAGTAGTTATCAAACACAGATAAGGGGGGCAGATAATGGTGATGATGTGAGCTCAGGACAACTGCAAAAACATTTCCCTCACTCTCAATAACACAAAGATGTGGGTCAGGACTTCAGAAGACACATGCGGATCAGAACAGTACAAATTAGAATCGAGAATATTCCAGAAACACACAGTTACACACGACTACAGTCACACAGTTACTTATGGTTACAGTCCTATCAGCCCTCCATTTGAGTTTGGTGAACTTTAAACCTTTATTTTTGAGACTGATAACAGTGTATAGCCTCATTTGAAATGGATTTTCTTCCACCAGCCCTGTCCTTCATGCAGACTCATGCTGTAAATCTTATCATCATACATAAGATATCAAAGTCAGTTCTGCTTTACACATCTTGTCTTTAAACAGCCTATTAGTCATCAAGGACTAAAGAGCCTGTAGCAACATTTACTGGGCAGTTTCACAAAGAGCTGCTACTGGACTTGTGCCACTGGGTACCAGTCTGAAAGGTGTGTGTGTGTGTGTGTGTGTGTGTGTGTGTGTGTGTGTGTGTGTGTGTGTGTGTGTGTGTGTGTAAGATTGGAATGGTGAGAAAAATTCAAAGCTCCTCTGCCATTAGCCACATGGCTCAATAGAGCTTTAAAAAGACCATTATACTCTCTCTCACACACACACACACACACGCACACACACACACACACATACACGCACACGCACGCACGCACACACACACACACACGCACGCACGCACGCACGCACACACTCACTCACACACACACATACACACGCACGCACGCACACACACACACACACACACGCACGCACACACTCACGCACGCACACACATACACACGCACACACACACACACACGCGCACGCACACACGCACGCACGCACACTCACACACACGCACGCACACAGGCACACACACGCACGCACGCAGGCACACACACGCACGCACGCAGGCACACACACGCACGCAGGCACACACACGCACGCAGGCACACACTCACACACACACAACACACTCAAATACAATTACACACACAGTGAAGGAGGTCAAGCATGCTCATTAAAGAGGCTGTTTAATTTAAAGCTCCCCAAACAAACAGACCAAATGGGCGTAACTTCGCTTGGTTCTGGGCCCAGGGATGTGGAGCAGCGTTGGACCCTTAGACCCTTGTGTGTTCCCCAACACAGCAAGAGAGAAGGTAGGGCTTCACTAAACGGTGAATCTGCACTGAACAATACATCAAGTATCAACATTATGGTTTGGAACAGTGATTGTCAACTGGTGGGTTGGGACCCAAAAGTGGGTCGCGGACACGTTCTGGGTGGGTTGCGGACAGCTTGTAAAAAAAATTAATAGGCTTCTAATTTTGTACTCATCTTTTATCTTGAAAAAAAGACAGAGAGGTATATGCCAGGGCTCCAGACTGTGACTAAATCGTGACCATAAATATTTATTTGCGAGTAATATTGAAAGTAACCCGCATATATTGTATATTTTGTTAAAGCCAAAGCGATTGTATTTTATTTTTTAATTATTTGTGCTGAAACCGTTAACTTCCTGTCTTAAGCAAAGCACTTTTATTTTGAATGTTTACTTCCTGTTTAGTGCAGTTGAGAATGTGAAATTCGACTCATGAGCGAAAGTAAAAATAGGTATGGAGACTAGAGGTGGGCGATACTGGGAATTGTGATATCGATCCGATACCAAGTAAATGCAGGACAGATACCAATAACAATACTTTTTAATATTTAAGCTTCATAGGATCTAGGATAGAATTTCACCAAACATTGTATGTGACAACAAAATACTTTGTTATCACAATCAACATTTTTGTTTAGAAACAATGGATCATTATAAATAATAAAATAGTACGAATTACAGTATATAGTGCATAAACAAGGAATTACTCAGGAATTCCTCTCAGACATTTCAGTACTCCTGTGGCGTCTCTCTCCATACTGTGACGTGTCGACTCAAGGAGAGCGCTGATTGGGTGGGCCAGGCTGAGTGGGCGGGGCCAGGCTGAGACTACCTGCATGGCTGTTTGGCTGGCGCCACTGAGCCACATGACGATGCAACAACAAAAGACGAGAGGGGGGCAGGTCGCTGCTCCGTGCTGTGTGACGCAGCACTGCTCTTACAGACAGAGGAGACTGATGAATCCGCGTGCACAGCAGTCAGTGCGTGCGGAAGAGAAAAAAAGCTAGAGTATCGATCTTTTTACATGATTAATGTTCAATATCAATACCAACGTTGGTATCAATATTAACGATATTTGTATCGATCCGCCCACCTCTAATGGAGACTCGCTATCGCACTTTGTACTGGCAGCTCCTCCGAAAAGGCAAAAGGTTTGTTAGATAAAACAGCCGATATATTTTAGTATTTGTATGTATATGTGTTCATTTTGCATAAATATAAGGCAGCAAGTTAAGCTGTTATGTTTTGTATGTGTTTCAGCTCTTACGGTGATTACATAGTTATGGACATTGTTGGCGATAGAGACACAAAGAGAAGTTCAATAAAACCCATAAAATCATCAGTAAAGTCTCATCCTGGTTCATGGAGGCATGCTACAAATATAATTATTTCACTCGCCAGTGGCGACAGGTTATACAACAGAATAATTTTTTTTATGGGTGAGGATTTTTTGTCATTGTAAAAATATCCCCCATTTTCTTTTGAGTTTGTATTTTAAAAGTTAATCGATATGCTGTAGCTCCACTCACATGTTCATCTCTGCCCATCAACAAAGGCGGGAATCCGATCACGTGACTTGCGAAGCAGCAGAGCTGAAACTTTAGCACTAAGCGTTAGCTTGTTGAAAATAGCGAAGACAAAAATATCGGCTTATTCACACAGTCTACATCTCTGTGGGACCATTAGAGGATGCACTCCTTTATAACTACATAGTTTTAAGTTAATTTTAATGGGATCAAAAGTCACTCATATGCATACTAGGAAACTTGATAAAGTTTGTTTTACGTTTGCATATTCAGAATTCTTTCTTCAATAATTTTATGCAAAAATTATTCCAAAATTCTTATTTCTGGCAACCAAGACAAACATCTACAAACATCTACAAATGACCTTAACACGGACGCAAGTGGCGGTCGTAAAGGTCCCAGAGCACTGCGCACTGAGCACTGCGGTCCATCTAAGACCACCAAAGAAGTTGTATTACATTAAGTGCATCCTAAATAACAACCTACAGCTAAAATATGGGTATTTATACCATGTACCAATTTGTGGTGGTCAGTTTTTGTCAAATATTTCAATAGCTTTTAAACGGTTCATCATAAGTCCACAAAACAAGGTTATTGATTATATGCACTTAATGTTCTATAACTTGTTTTATGCTCTTATGGAGATTTAAAAAGTTATTGAAATATTTGGCAAAAACTGAGCATGTTGTTATTTAGGATGCACTTTATGTAATAGACCTTGTTTTATGGTCTTATGATGGACTGTTTAAAAGCTATTGAAAAAAAAAAAAAACTGACCACCACAAAGGTGTAAGAGATAGAAATACCCTTTCAAGAGTTTGCTGTTGTTGTTTAGGGTGCACCTAATATGTATACAAATTGTTTTTATCTTATGAAGGATTGTTTAAAAACAATTTAAATGAGTGCACAGTTCTCTGGGGACTTTACGACTGCCACTTTCATCCATGTTAAAGTCATTTGTAGATGGTGACAGTAGTACATTTAAAATAACATGTCTAATTCTGAATATGTGAACATGAAACCAACTTAACCACAGTTACAAGGAAGAGAAACACATCAGTCATGTTGGACGGCAGAGATCCTAAATAACAGCTGATCTGATGTGAGTGTTGCAATGCTTATTAGTTTGTATATTATTACGCCGCCTAGAAAAAGTTATTGGTGCCTGATTTTTTCCTTTTAGGACTCACTGGCTCCTTGAGTAATTTATTTGTCTTCAGGAAGTGGGGAGAGAGAGTGAGAGAGAGAGAGAGGGAGACTGACGGAGAAAGTGACTGTGTCACCATGGAAACAAAACACAGGTAAAGGCTACAAGCCATGTTGGACACAACCAAGTCAAGGATAAAGAGAGATGAGGCAGCCATGCGCATTTAAGGAGAAGAAGAAAATACACACACACTGAGCATGCCCACTCTGTTTACGCTCTGATCACAATAAGAGAGAGAGGGGGAGAGGGAGGGTGGAAGAGAGTCTGTCTGGGAAAGCTGATGAGAGAATCAGGTGGTGAGTCTGTCTGGTGACATAATATGATACTTAAGCTGTCTCATCCTCTGTCTCTCTACCTCTCTTCCCCTCTCCCTCCCTCTTGACATATCCTAATTTCAAAGGTTGTTTTGCTTCTTGTAAAAAACTAAGGTCAGACAGAAAGAAAGGGAAAAAGACCAGGAGAAAGGGGGGCTCTCTCCCTCTTTCCTCATCTTTCTCTTGGTCTTTTTCCCTTTCTTTCTGTCTGACTTTAGTTTTTACACACACACACACACACACCTCACGTTAAGCTATAGAGACTGCTCTACTGCTCTGCCCGCATCAAACACACAACTGGACACAGCCCAGCCCAACTCCAAGGCAAATAATTAACACTGTCGGCAGCCAAAACATGCCCTGGAATACCCTGTAAGACCCCTCATACCCTGTACAACCCCTCATGCCCTGTAACACCCCTCATACCCTGTAAGACGCCTCATGCCCTGTATGACCCCTCATGCCCTGTACAACCCCTCATGCCCCGTAACACCCCTCATACCCTGTAAGACGCCTCATGCCCTGTATGACCCCTCATGCCCTGTATAACCCCTCATGCCCTGTAAGACACCTCATACCCTGTAAGACGCCTCATGCCCTGTATGACCCCCATACCCTGTAAGACCCCTCATACCCTGTACAACCCCTCATGCCCTGTAACACCCCTCATACCCTGTAAGACGCCTCATGCCCTGTATGACCCCTCATGCCCTGTAAGACGCCTCATACCCTGTAAGACGCCTCATGCCCTGTAAGACGCCTCATGCCCTGTATGACCCCCATACCCTGTAAGACCCCTCATACCCTGTAAGACCCCTCATACCCTGTATGACCCCTCATGCCCTTTATGACCCCTCATACCCTGTAAGACGCCTCATGCCCTGTAAGACCCCTCATGCCCTGTAAGACGCCTCATGCCCTGTATGACCCCCATACCCTATAAGACCCCTCATACCCTGTAAGACCCCTCATACCCTGTATGACCCCTCATGCCCTGTATAACCCCTCATACCCTGTATGACCCCTCATACCCTGTAAGACCCCTCATACCCTGTATGACCCCTCATGCCCTGTATGACCCCTCATACCCTGTATAACCCCCATAACCTGTAAGACCCCTCATACCCTGTATGACCCCTCATGCCCTGTATAACCCCCATACCCTGTAAGACCCCTCACACATGATGCACATGTGAGGTAGAGACTAAGAAGGAAGCAGTTCAAACAGCAGTTTGACAGTAGACATGACTTAATCCTAACAACTGTGATATGACTGCAGTGAGCACTGCAGAACTGACACACCTGGTTACAGACAGACAGAGAGACGGACACACAGAAAGAATTATAAGATAGAGCAACAGAGAGCAGAGAGAGAGAGAGAGATAACTGCAGAGAGAATGGGGACAGACTTAAGCAGACATGGTCTGTTTGTAAATACATGTAAAGATTCATAACTTACTTTCTTTCTTTGGTTTATTCTCTCTTTCCCCACCCTGCCCAGTCATGCCCTGTAGTGTGCTCTGCTGAAAGTTTGCCTTCCATTTTGGTTACTCCAAACTCATTCATCAGAGACAACCTGGCTCTCTTTAAAGCAAACAGCAAGGGGAAAAAAGAGGAGCTTTTAAGAGCGTGATGATTTTTGAGGAGAGAGAAACCACTAATTACACCCAGACTCAAAATGGCTCTCTGGCCATGTCAGCTGGTGTTGGGCAGCAGCTATTTCCCCTCTGTTAAAGGCAGCTAAATCTCCAAACAGAGAGTGGTGGTAGCAGCCCTGTGAAGCACGCCTGTCTGACCCAAGCTGTGAGTCATATTGACCGATAAAAATGCAGTCCTGGGGAATGCTTTGTAAATGATACAGCCAGCTCAAATAAATCTGCCGGCTGAAACTAGAGGCGTTCAGCAGGGTAGTTTGGGTCATGTTAGTAATTCTTCCCAAAGGACAGAAAAGTGATATTCTGCTGCCGTAGGAGAATACCCCTGTCACCACAAATCTGACATGGGGGCGCGCACGCACGCACACACACGCACGCACACACACACACACATGCGCACACGCACACACACATGCACACACACACACACACATGCACACACACACACAAACATGCACACACACACACACACGCACACGCAGGCACACACACACGCACACACACACACACACACGCACGCACGCACATATCAGAGAAAAAGAAAAAGAGTAATGAATGACAAATACACAAACTGGCACCATGGTATATCCTACACACACTAATCCTGATAATGACAAAAATGAAACTTTTTTGCTTCATAAAAAGGTAGGTGTCTTCTTGACACCAAACTGCTCTCACTTGGGTGCAACTGCTAGAGTGGTAGAGGCACTTGCTGAGGTTCCTGTTACCATGCACATCCTCGCTGAGGTTCCTGTTACCATGCACACCCTCGCTGAGGTTCCTGTTACCATGCACATCCTCGCTGAGGTTCCTGTTACCATGCACACCCTCGCTGAGGTTCCTGTTACCATGCACACCCTCGCTGAGGTTCCTGTTACCATGCACACCCTCGCTGAGGTTCCTGTTACCATGCACACCCTCGCTGAGGTTCAAATCATCAGGCACATCCTCGCTGAGGTTCCTGTTACCATGCACACCCTCGCTGAGGTTCCTGTTACCATGCACACCCTCGCTGAGGTTCAAATCATCAGGCACACCCTCGCTGAGGTTCAAATCATCAGGCACACCCTCGCTGAGGTTCCTGTTACCATGCACACCCTCGCTGAGGTTCCTGTTACCATGCACACCCTCGCTGAGGTTCCTGTTACCATACACACCCTCGCTGAGGTTCAAATCATCAGGCACATCCTCGCTGAGGTTCCTGTTACCATGCACACCCTCGCTGAGGTTCAAATCATCAGGCACATCCTCGCTGAGATACCCTTCTCTGTCCACACCCTCCCTGAGGCTGTAGTAAGTTGATCCACTTCAGCTCACAAAGCCGCTGCCAGGGAAACACACCTGGGCTTTTGTGTCTTACATGCACCCAACATGCAGATCTTTTTTACACACACACACACACACACACACACACACACACACACACACACACACACACACACACACACACACATATGTGCACACACTCATACACACACTCACACAAACATCTGCATACACAGTGTATCTCTGTCTGACTATTAGTCAATTAGTCAAGTCTGACTATTTAAGTTCTTTGTTTTATCAGGCCGTGATAGACTTGCTTATCTCCAAGCGTCAGACTTGACTAATTGAATTCACAGGAGCAGATGTGATCAGTTCAGTGTGTCACTAGATTAGTAGAGCCTCAGTGCTGGTTGCTATAGTAAGAATGAACTTCCTCTCTTATTTGAGAACAGCACTGCTGCTGTGAATCAGCAGATAATGGCAGATAGAGAGACAAAGACTGAAAGGTAGAGAGAGAGGGAGAGAGAGAGAGAGAGAGCGAGAGAGAGAGAGAGATGGGAAGAGAGACAGTGTTTTTGTTTGACAAAAGGAAATGAGAACAAACAGTGGTGTGAAGACTGGTGACTTGTAGATGAATGTTAGTCCATAGTTGGAGGAGCGTTAGTCCATTGTTAGATGATGGTTAGTCTATTGTTAGATGAGTGTTAGTCCATGGTTAGAGGAGGGTTAGTCCAAACTTAGATGAGGGTTAGTCTACAGCAGTGTTTCTCAAAGTGTGGGGCGCGCGGGTATTGCAGGTGGGGCGCAAGCAATTGGAAGAAATGAACCTTTTTAAGCCTGTCGTTTTAATGCCTGTTCGTTTTTCATATGCCCCGGATGTTTAAAATGTCTGTGGAACAGTGTTAACCAGGGCTAGATTCGGCCCTTTAATGAATTTGTACCAGCCCCCCTGGTCAACAAATTACTTTCTATGAAATCTCAAATGTGGTCACATGACCTGTGGACATCACACTCAACACCCAGACTAGCCCTTCTTCACTCCCCCTATCCTGCTTTTCCTCAAGAGAAGGGGTGGAAGTGTTTGTTACATGAAATGCCTTTGTTTTCGTTATATATAGCCTTTTGTCAAATAAAATCATCCTAATTTCTGTTAATAAATATTTTTAAATGATGTTTGCACATTAACAATAGGCATCTTCTATACTACACATTAATAAATCAAACCCTGCAGTTGCACAATCCAAATGAGCGGAGCTTAACAGGATATCTCCCAAGATTATAATGGCTACTAAAAAAACTTTTTATTTTGAAAAAGATAAAGATGAATCAAACAAAGTAAAGTGCAAGTTATGTCATCAACGTCTTTCATTTCACATGACAATAACCAACATGGCATACCATTTAAAATGCGTAAGGCGAAAAAAAAAAACAGTTCAGCCGTTTGTCGTTTCGGTCGTGTCGTCGCGTCTCGGCAAGTAGGCCTATAAACATTTTTTGTTGTTGTTTGCTTTTTAAACCCCGTTACTTGAACCTTTATTTATAATTTTTTTGCTGTTGTGTGGCAATTTTTAAAATATTTTCAGGCAGGCATATTTTATTTAAAATATTTTTGACATTTTGCACAGTGCCTGCCTGACAGTTCTATATGCACACTGCGCACTGACGGTGACTTTTTTTGTTAATGTTTTCTAATGTTTCATTAAAAAATAAATAAGTAAATAAATAAAAGCTGAATAAAGCCAACTTACCATGTTTATTCATTTATTTGAGTTTTTTAGGTTTTTACTTTGAAGTGGAAAAAAGTCCTGAATGAGAACGGGATCCCGTTTAAGGTGCTCTAGATTCGACTATTAGTCGACTAAAGGGAAAATCTGATGAATCAGATTCGACTATGAAAATCCTTAGTTGAATACACCTCTAGTGAAGAATGAGATACAGACACATATACTGTGTGAAAATACACATTCAATAGTGACTGGATGCATGAATCCAGCTAATCAGAGGCTTGGATCAGTGGCTAGGAGCTCAGGGCAATCTGCAGGCAATAGAGCACCGCCCAGGAGGTCAGTGGACTCCATAAAACCTCTACACAGCTTCAGTTAGACAACAGCTCTTAAATCAGCTCTCAAATCAGCTCTCATATCAGCACAGGACTGAGCCCAGGTTCTAAACCTCAGCATGTCTTCTGGAAACCAAAGTAATCGAAAGTGCATTTACAGAGAAACACAGGCAGACATAAGGTTATGAAGCCATAACCCATGAAAAGATTCATTCACAGTCCCATCTGACCCCAGCCTATCTGATGCACATCTAGATAGATGGAGACAGATATAGCTAGGGGTCAGATTCTTTTATAGCATACACATACACACAAACCCACACGCACACACATGCGCGCACGCACGCACGCCACACACACACATATATATACATATATATATATATATATATATATATATATATATATATATATATATATATATATATATATATATATATATATATATACTCTGCCCTTTATCAACGAAAGTGCCCTTTTGAAACGTCGTTTTTTAAAAATATTATTATTATTAACATTTTACTGAGGTCAGTTTGAAATGATCTTTTGAAAACCTGAGCGATTAAAAACAATGCCCTGAAATGAGCCATTACCTCGCACACACCCGACCTCTCTCTTCCTTTAACACCAGATGCGCTGCAGCAGTTCAGTTCAGTTCAGCGAGTGGAAGGAAGCGTCTTCAGCACAGCACACACGCTCACAGACTTCTTCTCCCGTGCCCCACCAGCCAGGTCACATACACATCAAGTAAAATCATACCGTTTGCCCTCTAAGCCCAACGTGAAATCATTTTCTTGTGTTGTAAAATGTCTACAGCACCAAACTACTCAGCATTTTTAGCCGACTGGTCACCTGATAAACTGCTCTAGCCCAAATCAATGATAGATAACGTGAGGACGACCACATACAAATAATTAAGGTAGAGTTTGCAAATCTATGTGTTAAGCTGAACATTTTCTGCTGTATAGGATTTGTTAGGCAACATAAATTAACACATTCATTTGTGAAAGAAGAAACGGGAACGTCCCCATTACCTGTGAAAATGCCCATCTGCATTCATGTAATGACAACACTCAGTAGCCCATAACTCCTCCTACTTTTTGGTCTTTTTACTGTCTTAATTGTAGGCCTATATTGATTTACTAATTGCAAAATATATGCAACAAGGCCTGCAGACAGTGGAGGGTAAACAGAAGTTAACTGAAGGACTTAACAATGACTGTATAGCTATAGTTAATATTGGATATAGATTTTATCAGTTGGTGGTGTGACTTTTTTCCATTGAAAACTCACGTTTAGAAAATGTTATAAATAAAAGTCAAATTTCATTCAACATGTGCATGTAATTTTTTTAGGGGTGGGCATAGATTAATTTTTTTTAATCTAGATTAATCTCACTGAAATCTTGAAATTAATCTAGATTAATCTAGATTAATCTATATTAAAATGGCTCATATGCTTGCTACCCAATTAATGACTAAAAGTCCGTTTTTGAGATAGGGTTTCTTAATACAGAGGGTGCATTAGACCAGGGGCTCATCTCCTGTTTCCAAAATGCATCAATGACTGCTTGAGGAAGCTGTTCTACTTTGATACTTGAAGAAAACGTGCTCAATAAAATGTAGGCTACTCGTTTATTCAGTTAAACATGAATTTGTAAGCCTACATACTGTACATTAAAAGGGGTTGATAACATGTTTATTCAGCTAAACATGATATTTGAAATGTAAGCCAACATTTAGTACATTTAACCTCACGGATGTAATTTGTAATTACGTAATCTTTTTCAAAAGCCGGTTTTGGTCCTCTGCAGTTTTAACGGTTAAAAATAAATATTTAAATAGCGACGAATCTAGCGCTAGGACCATGCAGAAAACGACCGCTCTGAGCTCCGCATGAAGCAAACCTGGCGACTTCATGGCTGCATCCATGTAAACACACGAACGATTTGTAATTCACAGTAGGAGGTCTGCACTCCCGCGGTAATCCCGCGGGTCCCGACAGAATATCTTGCAGCGCGGGACAGAATTTAATTGTTATTGGTGGGAGCGGGAGTTAAATTAGTCCAGGCGATGCGGGAGCGGGACCACATATACATGTAGAAAAATCCCGCAAATTAATAGTCTAGAAAATTATAATAATAACAACGCAATGATTTCCATGCATAAGGAACAGGACGAAAATCATTCAGTAAGTAAGCAATAAACTAATTCAAAATATTGGCAAAGCAACTGATCACCTGAACATGAAGTGTGCGTCATTTTGTCATTTTGATACCGAAATGACAGAGACTGTAGACCAGGGGTCGGCAACCTTTGAGACATGGAGTGCCAACTTTAACATGTCCAGTCAATGAGTGTGCCACTATGGCGGCGAGTTTAAATTGTTGACCGAGGAGAGGAGGGAGGGGAGGTGTAAATGGACACAAATTAAGTATTATATCGGGATCGATCGGCAAGTATAAACGCCTCCGCCGTTCGCGCGAGGTGTGCATGCGGAGTCGCGCGCTGCGGTCACTCGTGAAAGTATAATCCATTAATGTAATAATTTATATTAAAATATATATTTTTGCTGATGCTGGTCCAGCGTGTCGCGTGCCAGTGACCAATGGTGGCACGCGTGCCATAGGTTGCCGACCCCTGCTGTAGACGGTCAACCAGTTTCAACTGTGGAAAATTCTATTAAAACAGGCGAATACACCACAATTAAGCAAACTATAGGAAAGTCTGATGTATGGAAGTCATATTCCATTGTAATTAATGGAGAGGGAAATCGGCTTGTTGTGATTGATATCAGAAAGTGTTGGTGTACGTCACCTGACGGCATGTGTTTGGACTGTGGTAAGAAATGGGACATCGCGATCCATCGCTATATTGCTGTTTTAATAAATACATAAGAAAATTTCAAGTACTAAATCTAATTAATTCAATTCATATTAGGATTGCAGGCAGGGGCGACAGAAATATATATGTGGCGGGCAGGTGCGGGATTAAAACAAGCGATTTTTTGGCCGGTGCGGGCAGGAGCGGGATTAAAACAAGCAGGTGCGGGCGGGAGCGGGATTGAAACTGTAAGGAATGCCGTCTGATATGTCCCTCCCAGCTACACCTGCTACTAATTACCACGCCCCCTTTTCAGTCACATATATACACCTTCCCACCACTTCCTCGTCGCGAAGTATTGCCGTTCCCATGCAGCATACCAAGCGTTTCCATTGCCTGTTCGATCTCCTGTGCTTTGACCCTTGCTTTCTCTCCAGACCTCGCCTCCTGCCTAGCCCTCCTGTACCTCCCGGATTCTGCCCCCCCCCCGTTATGACCCTGGACCGTCCTGACCATCCCACAAAAACGCTGCTGTTATTACTGCGCCTAGCGCTAGTGATACTCGTGCCGTTTCTTGTAAACGTGACTCATTTGAATAAAAGCGGTGTACTTCCGCAGTTGGATCCCTCTCTGTCTGGTCAATACGTTACAGAAACAAGCGATTTTTTGGCCGGTGCGGGCGGGAGCGGGATTAAAACAAGCGATTTTTTGGCGGGAGCGGGCGGAAGCGGGTCTAAAACAAGCGGGAGCGGGCGGGAGCGGGCGGGAGCGGGATTAAAAAAGCAGTCCCGCGCAGACCTCTAATTCACAGGTTTGAAAACTCGTTCTCGCCCCTACTGTGCAATTTGGCTAGGAATACAGCCGAGCTAAACTATCAAGGTGAAAGTCATCATTGTTTGCTTAACCATTTTGACCCAGTTCCCAACCCAACTTTAAGAATAGATTAACAGCGATAATTTTTATATCGCCCGATAAGATTATCAAATTAATGAACGCCGTTAACGCCGTTAACGGCCCACCACTAATATATATATATATATATATATATATATATATATATATATATATATATATATATATATAGCTGGCAAAACACAGTCGTCATGGAAGAACCATAAACACACACAAACACACTCTCATGTAAGTAACACCCACACTATGAGGTTTGTGTGGTATGCAGCCACTTATACAGGGAGAAGATCAGACAAAGGTAATCTGCTGTGGGATCATTAGAGGAACATCCTTAGCTTGGGCTGCACACATCAATACAGTGACAGGAACCCAGCTGTGGGAAGATGAACATGCTGGCGTAACCATCCAGACTCGCAACAGACGCTCAGCTCAAACAGTAGTTCATGTTTCAACAAAGGCTGAACTGAGACTTTGAAGTGAAATCACCCAAAAAAGCTCAATGTGGGATGAGCTGGTTAAGGTCTGATCATTCTGTCCACAGCTGTGAGTGGAGAACTGTTAAGCATATTGCAAAACTAGGACAGAGAGCAGTTCTCACATGTTAATCTTTAACTTCCTCTGCGTGGTTGGACAGTGATTTCCTGTAAACAGGACGGTGGGAACAAATACAGCAGGATGCGGGCAAAGTGAACTGCAAGAATGGAAGTGGAGTTCACCCTTAACTCCCAACATACTCTCTCACTCTCTCTCACACACACACTCTCACACAGTAGCTGTTGCATAATAGTGTACAGACAATTGTGCTCATCATGGGAATATCTTTGACTTGCTGAGGGTCTGTCCAGTCAGACAGGCTGTGTGTGTGTGTGTGTGTGTGTGTGTGTGTGTGTGTGTGTGTGTGTGTGTGTGTGTGTGTGTGTGTGTGTGTGTGTGTGTGTGTGTGTGTGTGTGTGTGTGTGTGTGTGTGTGTGTGTGTGTGTAATAAGATGAAAGCTACTCTCTTATCACCAGTGTGAAATGAGTGATCCAAGAAGCTGTAGCTTATTCATCTTTGCCACTGAAAGCAACAGTTTCTCTCTCTCTCTCTCTCTCTCTCTCTCTCTCTTACACACACACACACACACACACACACACACACACACACACACACACACACATATACTGTTACCCTCACACACTTGCTTTAGTGAACCTCTAACCTTCAGCGCTGGAACTATACCAAAAAGCAGGAGTGATAAATCAGACACAGCCCTCACCAACAACACATTCACAAAGTAGGAATCATGAATCATATCTTCTGAACACGAAACATAATAGTCATGTGACAGGGGGGTTGGGCTATTAGGCCCTCTATCCACTAAAGGTCAAAAGAAATGCTCTCTGCACTTATTATTGCAAAGAATTAGAGGGAAGATACCTTCTGGTTTTATCAGTCTACTTTAATGTTATTCAAAAGTGATTGGTCATGGGATTCAATCCCAGATGCTACTGCCACCATGTGCCCTGAAGCGCATGACTGGGTGCTGGCTGATCTCAAGGCTGGAACTCCTGCTGGTACTGCATCTCTGTGTCAGCACTGTGCTCCTCTCTCCAGCCTGCATCTCCTGGAGAAAAGCTGTCAGACAAAGTCCCTTTACACGCTGTGCAGTCACGGTGCACCTCCTGCTGGGTACCACACCTCTACTCCAACAGACCACACCTCTACTGCACCTGACCACACCTCTACTCCACCAGACCACACCTCTACTGCACCAGACCACACCTCTACTGCACCTGACCACACCTCTACTCCACCAGACCACACCTCTACTCCACAAGACCACACCTCTACTGCACCTGACCACACCTCTACTTCACAAAACCACACCTCTACTCCACCATACCACACCTCTACTCCACCAGATCACACCTCTACTGCACCAGACCACACCTCTACTCCACCAGACCACACCTCTACTCCACAAGACCACACCTCTACTCCACAAGACCACACCTCTAAATGTGTGTGTCCATTCTGTAGTGCTGTGTATACATACACACACACATTGAATGTGTATTAGTATACCGAGGTAGTGGATGGTAATTACCATTCAATTCTATGAACCATCAACCTGAGAGGCGGAAGCCAGCTAGAGAGGGGTTAAAAAGCAGTCATGCAGGTGGGTTGAAATGTAATAAACACATAAACCTCTGATGAACAGATTAGGTTACTGATTTGGGACTACAAGTGGAATCCCTCCACATACAACCTTCAGCTTCAGTGTGATTCTGCTCACTTCCTGAGTTTCCGGGAGTGATTCCAGATATCTTTGTTTTAACTGTAGCCAGCACACAGACTGTCCAGACACACCTGTGTGGCCTTCCATGGAGATCTAATCAAATACATCTAGTGAGAAATCAGATACCCCCTTCACCACCTGCCGCACCTCCTCAGCCAGTACCTTCACATGAGTCAATGTAGGAAGCGTTACTCCCGGGATCCACATTCTTGCAGAACCTCTATTAATTTTACATTCACACTCAATATGACCATGAGGGACTGAACTGACCACCCACACCTGTTTGCAACCATATTTAAGCATACAGGATGACCAAGCTATGAATCCCAGAGCCCCACTAGAAGGAGAGATTCAATCACACTTGGAGGAGGCAGCAGGGAATACAGCCATGTTGTGTTCACATTGTGGGTTGAATCACCTCCTGATCATCTATGTGGATCAAATGATTTCACTGGGACATGGAAGCCACAGGTGTATTTCAGATCAGACCGGATGCATACAATTCTGAGATGGAATGAATCAAACATTTGGCATGTCAACTTATTATATCATTGATAAAAATGTTGGTTAAAGATTTCTTCCATTCTGTCCAGATTGGTATGGATTGTATAAAAGACATAGAAAAAATAGCTTTGAGATTCTGAGTGTGTTCAGGTTATGAAGTCCAGTCCACCAGAGACAGTAATTACTACTATAATCTCATGGTAGAATGCTCAATTCAGCTCACAGCGACGAGCCAGGAACTGACTTCAGGCCACTCAAATGGGGTCCATGCCAGTCTCACGCCAGAGACCAGACCCATAATTCCACACGTCATCGTCCGTCAACTCAAATACGCACACTGATATTCAAACATATTGCCCAAATTAAAGGCTTTGGGACAGTGGTTGCAGAACTCCTGTTGAAACCATCAAAAGGGCATCACATAAGGAGAGGAACTGGCCTCATCTATCTCCTACATCCCCGGATAGCATCTCTGCCATTATCTCTGTGTAACCATACCACAGAGTTGGAGTAGCCCTCCCATTGCAAACATTCTGCTGGGAGGTTGCTGGCACACAGTGAAGCCAAAGTTTCAGCTAGAAGTGCCTTTCTTTCCGTGATGACAGGCCCAGGACTACCCAGGTTGTTTGTCCAGGTTGTCTAGGTTGTCCAGTGTGCAGGTAAGCCTGGGCCAGATGCAAATCTCTGAGCATCACATACAAAACTTGCTTGGCCCCCTAATCTCACCAGCATCTCTATGTTTCAATATGAAGGTTAGAGGCTGTTGGCTCCACTAACAGATGGGCTGCCTCTCTCGCCCAAAGACTTAGTACCCACAATTCTCCTTCCATGACATCTTTCTTTCTTTTGTTATTTTTTTTCTTGCTTTCAGTTTACATGAACGAGGGAATGTTTCTGGCTTCTGGA
This sequence comes from Brachyhypopomus gauderio, assembly GCF_052324685.1. Lineage (NCBI taxonomy): Eukaryota > Metazoa > Chordata > Actinopteri > Gymnotiformes > Hypopomidae > Brachyhypopomus > Brachyhypopomus gauderio. Next base: position 1,648,753 of record NW_027506891.1, read on the forward strand.
GACCCCTCTATTCTCACAGATCCTCTAGATCAGAAAATAGTGCTCATAGACTTGACCGAGCTGGGACATACAGGAAAAGTTCCAGTTTCCCTTGACCTTGGTGGCTAGCACACTATAGCGGCTGGGTGAAGGCAGCCAGGTCGCCATGACTACACTTAGCTCTTTGTAAAGCCGTGTCCCTCGCCCACCATTCACTAACAACACAGAGTGAGGAAACAGTCTCACAAACATTCCCACCTGCAGACCACTACCAAGTGCTACACCAGAACAAAAGTTTGGGAACAGCAACTACACAAATCCACTCACAAACACACATGCACTTACACTGTCTCACTCACAAACACACATGCACTTACACTGTCTCACTCACAAACACACATGCACTTACACTGTCTCACTCACAAACACATATTCTCTGTGATGCATCAGTTTCGTTGTAACAGTGTTAAAAGTGTTAACACACACACACACACACACACACACGCACACACACTGAGAAGCCCTCTCCAGAGCATGGAGCTCATTCTCCAAAAGCAATGTGCTTCTAGTCCTGTGCTATCTACTGCAGTTTCTTTAAACCTGCTAACCTCAACTCCACATACAGGGTGAGAGATTAAGAGAAAGTGTAAGAGAGACAGAGGGAGAGAGAGAGTGAAAGAGCACAAGCCTGTGATTCATTCTTGCCTGACGGACCCTCTAAGATTCTAACACTCTTCCTATCTTTCAGACTCATTCTCCTTTTCCATCATCTGCCCCACTCAAGCAGAGAAATGGGAGGGGTAATAAATGGGAGGGGTAATAAATGGGAGGGGTAATAAAGGCACTGGGCAGCTGCAGCTGGTGTTACAGGGCTGGCATGTCCCCTGTGCCCGTGAGAGTGACTCTGTCTATTCCAGCCTCTCAAAGACAAGTACAAACAAGAGGTCACTTACACTTAAGCACAAACCTCCTAGCTCTGCTCGCATGCAACACACACAAACACACACACACACACACACACACACACTACACTTACCACAACCGCACACAACCCCCACCCCCCCCACACACACACACACACACACACACACACACACACACACACACACACACACACACGTAGAGAGTTTCTTTGATGGAAACTGAGAGCCAACTGCAGTAGCAGAAAATCACCCACAAGGCCCTCTTGTTTGTAATAAAAATTAGGACAAAGAGAATATGGAAAAATCATGAAGAGATGATGTAGTAAGAGGTATGTGTGATGTGACAAAGGTGAGTGAGGTGTGTGAGTTGAGTGAGGTGTGTGAGTTAAGTGAGGTGAGTGAGGTGTGTGAGTTAAGTGAGGTGAGAGAGGTGTGTGAGGTGAGAGAGGTGTGTGAGTTAAGTGAGGTGAGAGAGGTGTGTGAGGTGAGAGAGGTGTGTGAGTTAAGTGAGGTGAGCAGGGCTTAATTTGAGCCGGATCCTGCCGGAACAGGATCCGGGAACTCTTTCATTTTGAAGGGTGCGTTCCGGGAACTGTCTGCCTCGATCCGGTAACTTTCAAGCCTACTAATTATAAGTTATGAAGAAATCTGTCTGCGTTGAACCAATTAATTGAACAAATAATTATATAAAATAAATTTGTAAACACAAGATCCACATTCAGGCTTCCTAAATCACATAAGAGCTCTCCCTTTTAGTGATGCCTTTCTGTGTCTCCCCTATAAAGCTAGTTATACTTTCATGAGTGACCGTAGCGCGCGACACATTCTGTGCAGTGTTGTCCGAAACGATATGTGGTAGTATAAAGAAACACCCCTCAAACACAGGGGAAGGAACATTTACCTGACCAATTTTAATGTTGCATTGTGTTTCAGGTTTGAAAAGTGCTGGAATTTAGGCTAAAGTATTGACATTTGTGTGCCTAAGCGTTTGTGTGCGATCCGGTGACATTGTTGGCCTCAGTGACCCCTTGTCTCATGCCGCTGTTTGCGTTCCGGCATCGTTTGATTTACAAATTAGGCACTGGAGGTGAGAGAGGTGTGTGAGTTAAGTGAGGTGAGTGAGGTGTGCGAGTTAAGTGAGGTGAGTGAGTTGAGTGAGGTGAGTGAGGTGTGTGAGTTAAGTGAGGTGAGTGAGTTGAGTGAGGTGAGTGAGGTGTGTGAGTTGAGTGAGGTGAGAGAGGTGTGTGAGTTAAGTGAGGTGTGTGAGTTAAGTGAGGTGTGTGAGGTGTGTGAGTTAATTGAGTTGAGAGAGGTATCTCTCCTCCACTCTCTCCTACTCTCTCTCCTCCACTCTCTCTCTCCTCCACTCACTCTCTCCTCCACTCTCTCCTCCTCTCTCTCCTCCGTGGGTGTGGGTTTGTGTGAGTGTGTTCGGGGCTCGTGTTACACAGTGTCCCATGCTCGTCTCTGTCTGAGTATAAATCGCTTGTATGTTTGCTGTGATTGTGTGCTGTCTGCGCCATACGTGTGGAGAATGAACATGTGTGTGTGTGCTGTCTGCGCCATACGTGTGGAGAATGAACATGTGTGTGTGTGTGCGCAATCGCTTCATTATTTTAGCCATACCCTGACAGCAACTAACATGTAGTGCTAAAAGCAGCCTGTCTGTTTATCCCCAGTAATGAACAGCTCTACTTCATACATGTAATATGTAACAATACCCAGATGCACTTGGATTTGATGCTTTATGTGTAAGTGTTTATCCTGGAACACCGTAAATATAGATTAGCACTTTTTCTAATCATGTCCCCACTCGAGCACTCAGCAGATGTTAGTGCCATACACTCTCCTGCCCACATGAACTAAAGAGATCCTCCAAGCTCTTCAAATGTTCTTCAGCTGGTTCTCAGCTGTCCGTAGTGTATCCCCTCTTTTTGCAGTACTGACCCCATACAAAAAATGTTATTTCATGCTGTTTCAAACTTCTGTTTATCTTTCTTTTTTTAACTAAAGCATGACAAAACTTTGATCAAATATAAAGTATATTTGTTATATAGTTATTGTCTCTATAAGCCATAGGAGTGTCACCATGATGACCAGCAGCACTGAACAGGCAGCAGAGAAATGAAATGTGAATATTTGCCAATTGTGATTTTCACCTCAATCAAAATTTGTCCTCCGCATTTAACCATCTGTGCAGTTAACACACAAACACACACACACACACACACACACACACACACACACACACACACACATTTGATTACTAGGGGGCTGTGATGCACGCAGAGTGGTGGGCAGCCCTAGCCCGGTACCCAGGGAGCAGTCAGTTGGGGTTAGGTGCCTTGCTCAAGGGCACCTCAGTCATGGCCTCAGATCTGGGAATCGAACCCACAACCCTCCGGTCACAAGACCAGTTCCCTACCAGCAGGCCATGACTGCCCCAGTACCGTGACTGTCCCAGTACCATGACTGTCCCAGTACCGTGACTGCCCCAGTATCGTGACTGCCCCAGTATCGTGACTGCCCCAGTATCGTGACTGCCCCAGTATCGTGACTTGCCCCAGTATCGTGACCGCCCCAGTATCATGACCGCCCCAGAGGGATATACTGTCAGAAATACAAGTCAATACTGAATATGATTCTTGTATTCTACAGACATTTTTAATGTCTTTTCTGCATATAACTGACATACACAAGAGCTATATGAGTCTTCCAGCAGAAGAAGAAGCTATGTCTCACCTCTATGATTAACATTTGAATGTTAATGTTTGAATCAATGTAAGTCATGCCAATATTTTTGTACAACTCATATTACTTGCTCCAAAATGCAGATCTGCTTCTGAAATGCAAATGAGTTCTATCAGAGCATCAACAACAAACATTAATTACCACGGACAGAGGCTGGCTTACTGAGATTATTATTATTATTATTATTATTATTATTATTATTAGGCTGGCTTACTGAGATTCTTAGCTTCCCAGTTTGTTTTGAAATCCTGGGAATGAGGGGTATCAGGAGTGCAGGCCCTGTCAAATTCAGTCCTGCCTGCCGAACAGGCCATCACATCTGGGTTCTAACAGATAAGGAGGCCACCCATCGCTGGAGCACATACACCCCCCCCCCCCCACACACACCCCACACACACACACCCCCCTCACACCCCCCACACACACACCCCCCCACACACACCCCCCACACACACACCCCACACACACACCCCCCTCACACACCCCACACACACACCCCACACACACACCCCCCTCACACACACCCCCCTCACACCCCCCACACACACACACACCCCACACACACCCCCCACACACACACACCCTCACACCCCCCCCACACACACACCCCCTCACACCCCCCACACACACCCCCCACACACACACCCCACACACACACCTCACACACACACACCCCCCACACACACACACCCCCACACACACACCCCACACACACCCCCACACACACACCCCCCACACACACACCCCCCTCACACACACCCCCCTCACACCCCACACACACCCCCCACATACACACCCCACACACACACCCCACACACACACACCCCATCCACCACGTCTCCAGCACCTCCACTCCTACCACTGCTGCTGTCCTTATACACTCTCTGCAGTTCTTCTACAACCCCAGCAGTCTGTTTACATTCCTCAGTTTCTCTCAGTAATAAGCACTTTTTACATGGAATGAGTGTCCCAAGAGACCCCACTTTCTCTTATCTTTCTAAAAGATTTATCTTGTGTGTGTGTGTGTGTGTGTTTGTGTGTGTGTCTGAAGTGTGAACATACTTCAATACAGCTGCATCCTAAACCTTAGAACACAGTAAATATAGAGATCATTGCTAAACAGCTAGTTCATGACATGGTTTTAACCTTTGCAAACTGCAAAGGTTTCCCATCTTAAGGTTTTCTGGAAAATTGAGAAACATGGGTATGAAGAGGAATATCAGAGAACACAGAACAAAACAAAGCTCTGACATTTTTATCAGGTTTCACTCAGTGGATCAACATTTTTTAAGTCACCTTAATTCATGTTTACCTGCCCTGACTACTGAAAATTACTACTGGCACCGGTTACTCATTTAACTGACTTTTCAGACTATACCATTAACCAGTTGCTTATTTAACTGACTTCTCAAACTATACCATTCCAGCCTTTGCAAACTCTTGCACCTAATTCTGTTCTAGGCACCAGCTTGCCTGTAATCTATAGTCTTTTTGTGTTTCTCTGTTCTTTATGTGATTAAACCTTGTGCATTACATTTCAATTCTCTCAGACCTTATAGAAGGTTTTGCCAACTAGAGTGGACACTACAGAACATAAACCAATCCAGCTTTTTAATCAACAACAAATCCACAGCAGCTCCAACAAATCACAAGACGTACTGTTTCTTCAGACCCATTCACCAGATGTGTTTGGGCAAAAACTGGAGCAACTGGTCCTGCTATTGATGGTCATTCTTTAGGATCAGGGAGGGTTCACTTTCCCTCTCTTCTCCAAGAGGTTCGACTACATAACCTCAATCCTGACCCTTTCAACAACTCTTTGCTGTTGAGGTCAATGGCCCTGGGGTAAGAGTGGGGATTGTGTTTCTTTTCCAAGAAGCTGTTGTGCAGAGAATATAATTATACTACTGGAGCTCTGTGCCATTAAGCTGGCCCTCAAGGAGATGCTGGTTTGAGGAGGTTCATCCTTTTGAATACACACCAAACCTTCATTATATTATAACAATTTAGTGTCTTGTGGCGTCCATTCTCATATCTCTTAGAGATCTTTGTGTCAGAAAATAATACTAGCATCCTGGTAATAGTCCACTGGGTTTTAAGGCCGGTTCTCTTGTTCCATTTAGACTTCCCCTTCCTCACTCCCCACACATGCTACAAATCAAACCAGTGCACATAGATGTGTCTCTTCACATGTGTAGAGCTTTGGTGTCTTATCAAAAAGAAATAAAACAAAACAGAAGTGGATAAATGATCAAAAATCAAATTAATAATAAAGGTTATAAAATCGATAAATGCATCTGGCATAATTTAAGACTCTGTATGCAGCGAGTACGCAAACGTACACAACTCATGAAAACAGAGAGAGGTGGACCCAAGTACTCGAGCTGATGAAGCCTATGACAGGATTTACTAAAGAGAGAGAGAGAGAGAGAGAGAGAGAGAGAGAGAGAGAGAGAGAGAGAGAGAGAGAGGGAGAGAGAGAGAAAGGTGATCAGACACCATCGGTAAAGACACCGAACACAAAAATGACGCAGGAATACTCAAAGCGTAGAACGAAACTCAACCGTAAGAACACAAAACAACGCGGAAAAACTCAGTGCCTGAAAAGCAAAACTCAACCATAGAGAGATGGGAGAAAATAATACAAAAATAATAATTAAATAAACCAATAAAGGTAACTCAAAAGACACGGAAAACTCAACGCATGAAATCTGAATAAAGGACGCCAGGGGAAGTAACTGACAGCAGGCGGTTTTAGATATATTCAGGATCTCTGTGCTGGATCACAGCTCCATGCATTCAACTGCTATAAACTATCTGATCTGCTAGAAATGACTTTGCTGCATGTTGTCCAGAAGTCTCTAAGCAGATGGGACACCTGTTGTCAGTCTGGTCCCATGGTAACCTCAGTGGGAATGAATCAAAACAAGTCCAAACAAGTGTGAATAATACTATGTAAATACACCCTAACACACACACACACACACACACACACACACACACACACACACATCCAGTACAAACCTGTACATCCAGCACTGCAGGACAGCAGGTCCACTGCAGGACAGCAGGTCCTGTACACAATGCTGTGAATGAACTTTGCAGCTGCTGCATCATAGTTCCTAATGGTTTCTTGTACTCAACATTATTCGCGGGTCTCCTGTCTCCTCAAGACTACCATGATGCTTCAACACTATATGTCGGTTTTAAATGTGTGTGTGTGTTGTGTAGTGTATATATACACACTGCTCAAAAAAATAAAGGGAACACTTAAACAACACAATATAACTCCAAGTCAACCACACTTCTGTGAAACCAACCTGTTCAGTTAGGACGCAACACTGATTGTGAATCAATTTCACCTGCTGTTGTGCAAATGAAATAGACAACAGGTAGAAATGAGAGGCAATTAGCAAAACCCCCCTATAAAGGAGTGGTTCTGCAGGTGGGGACCACAGAGCACTTCTCAGTACCTATGCTTTCTAGCTGATGTTTTGGTCACTTTTGAATGTTGGTGGTCCTTTCACACTCGTGGTAGCATGAGACGGACTCTACAACCCACACAAGTGGCTCAGGTAGTGCAGCTCATCCAGGATGGCACATCAATACGAGAAGGTTTGCTGTGTCTGTCAGCGTAGTGTCCAGAGGCTGGAGGCGCTACCAGGAGACAGGCCAGTACACCAGGAGACGTGGGGGAGGCCGTAGGAGGGCAACAACCCAGCAGCAGGACCGCTACCTCCACCTTTGTGCAAGAAGGAACAGGAGGAGCACTGCCAGAGCCCTGCAAAATGACCTCCAGCAGGCCACAAATGTGCATGTGTCTGCACAAAAGGTTAGAAACCGACTCCATGAGGATGGTATGAGGGCCCAACGTCCACAGATGGGGGGTTGTGCTCACAGCCCAACACCGTGCAGGACTCTTGGCATTTGCCAGAGAACACAAGGATTGGCAAATTCGCCACTGGCACCTTGTGCTCTTCACAGATGAAAGCAGGTTCACACTGAGCACGTGACAGAGTCTGGAGATGCCGTAGAGAGCGATCTGCTGCCTGCAACATCCTCCTTGGCAGATGCTTTAGTCCAGGTCTGGGAGGAGATCCCTCAGGAGACCATCCGCCACCTCATCAGGAGCATGCCCAGGCGTTGTTTGTAGGGAGGTCATACAGGCACGTGGAGGCCACACACAATACTGAGCCTCATTTTGACTTGTTTTAAGGACATTACATCAAAGTTGGATCAGCCTGTAGTGTGTTTTTCCACTTTAATTTTGTGTGTGACTCCAAATCCAGGCCTCCAATGGTTAATAAATTTGATTTCCATTGATGATTTTTCTGTGATTTTGTTGTCAGCACATTTAACTTTGTACAGAACAAAGTATTCAATATTTCATATATTGAAGTATTCAAATATTCATATAGAATATTTCATTCATTCAGATCTAGGATGTGTTATTTGAGTGTTCCCTTTATTTTTTTGAGCAGTGTATATATATATATATATATGTATATATATGTATATGTGTGTGTGTGTGTGTCCGTGACACTTTTGCAACCACATTTAATCAGAAAAGCAATAATTTTCAGTTTCCATACTGAAGTGTTAAAAAGTAAAAAAAAAAAAAGTGTTAAAACTTTTTACTAAGATTGCCTGACTAGTTTTCACTTAGAAGAATCCTGAATAATTAGATTTGTATCAATCTAGATTAACTAGATTAACTGCATTTCCATCTGAACATAAGTAGAGTCCTGTTAGGGAGAATAAAAGCTGGAGTGTGTGTCCTTTCGTAATACACTACCAATCTGTGAAAGAGCTATGACACTTGAGTGAACCCTGCAAGAAGGACACAGAATAAGACGCACATCCTTCAGATCCTGTCACTACAAGCACCCTTCACACTCCGCATCGCTGCTTTGAAGTTCACACGAGCTTCCTACACGTCACAGATACCTCTGCACTGGGGTCTGTCTGAATTAGGACTGGGTGGGTCGCTGAACTCGAAAAGGGTCACTGAGGTTGTCGTGAGCCTAACGACTGAGAAGCTCATGGCCGGGAACAGGCTCTGCAAACAGGAAAGTAATTGTTCATTTTTTGCCATGAGAGGCTGGCCTTCAAATGAATTAACTTGGCGGGAAATTTCGAAAGCTTTCCATTTCCTTTATAAGACGTCACCTCGTCCTGTCTTCACTCTTTAATTTCACTTCACTGCTTTGATTTGTAACCAAAAGTTCAAAAAAATGAGAAGAATACCTCCAAAAACCTGGTGTGTGGTTGTTAAGTATGGGAAAGCGATTTGAGCAGCAGTTCTATGCATGTGTGTGTGTGTGTGTGTGTGTGTGTGTAGGTGCACACAGTTTGAAACCTATTGGCTCCATGCGTTTTTAATCTATGAGTGTCTGGAAAAGAAAGCAGGCAAGGAGAGAGCATCTGTCCCTCTGAAACAGCACATGTGAGAGACGGAGAGGGAGAGTGGGACAGATCAGAACAGGTCTGCCACAGAGACCTTCAGGTAGCACACTCCCTCCCCTGTTGAAATGCTTCATTTCACAGACAGAGGTCTTGAAAGCCCATGAAGTGACCCTAGCCTCCAGGCTGCAGACATTACGCGATAGGCAACTCATAAATGCCTTGCTTATGCATCAAAGAAACACAAGAAGACATGGGCTCAGCAGCATGCTGTTAGGCTGGTTGTAAGTAATTTCTGTTAAGGTATCTTAACTCCTATCCAAACACACAATCACAGCAACCCTGCAAAAGGTGGTTAACAGCTGGAAAATGCATAATGGGACTAAGAGTAGGTACTCAAGTAGATATGCTAGATATACTCATGCCATGAGTGTCACTCTGTCTGAAAATGGACCAGCTCCACCTGCGCACACACACACACACACACATGCAGAACTGACCTTACAGATCTTCCTCTCCTCTGCCTCACGGCTGCTGCTGTGGTCTGTCGCCTGTACTGCTCTCCTCTCCTGAAGTTCCACTTTAAGGGACAACTGGCAGGTGAACTGGGCTGCCTCTGGGCCCCTGGCCCCCAGCCCCTGCTCCACAGCGGCCCGGCCCGGGTTGGGAATGGGCAATGTCGTATGCACTGGCCGGGAGCCCACCGCTGGCTGCCGGAGTTTAGATGCTACTCCCACTACGGGCATGACTGCTCGGAGCTCCCACGCCGGAGAGACAGACAGAGGGAAAAAGTCTCTTGTAGAGTTCCCAAACAAGAGAGGGAGGGAAAGAGAGAGGAGGAGGCAGAACAAGAGTCCAGTGTGTGTGTCTGTTCCAGACGTTCTGCCTCTGAGAGGAGGAGAAGGAGAGAGCCGTTTGCGTCAGACAGGAAAGCAAAAGTGAGTGAGAGAGGGAAAGAGAGGGAGAGAGTGAGAGGGTAAGAGAGAGAGAGAGTGAGAGAAAGGGAGAATGAGAGAAAGCAGCCACATGCATTCTTCGGCTGCTTTGCACAAACTGAAGAAAAATCCACCACTCTCTCCCCTCCTTCTCTTCATCTACTCCTCCCTCTCCCTCTCCCTTTACTCCTTCCTTCTCTCTGCCTCTCTCTCTCTATTTCCCTCTATACTCCTCCCTCTCCCTTTACTCCTTCCTTCTTTTTGACTCTCTCTCTCTATCTCCTTCTCTCTGCCTCTCTCTCTCTTTATTTCCCTCTATACTCCTCCCTCTCCCTCTCCCTTTACTCCTTCCTTCTTTTTGACTCTCTCTCTCTATCTCCTTCTCTCTGCCTCTCTCTCTCTTTTTATTTCCCTCTATACTCCTCCCTCTCTTTCTTCATTCTGACAGTGTGACTACCAGAACCAAGCAGCTCTCAGGGGCGTGAACATTATACAAACCTGGCAGAGTGAGTGTGTGTGTGTGTGTGTGTGTGTGTGTGTGTGTGTGTGTGTGTGTGTGTGTGTGTGTGTGTGTGTGTGTGTGTGTGTGTGTGTGCGTGTGTGTGTGTGTGTGTGTGTGTGTGTGTGTGTGCGTGTGTGTGTTTATCTTGCTTGTTCTCAGTCTCTGTCTCTTGAAGAACATTCCATAGCCTCGTGTCACACTCCGACTGTCAAAACAGGTTCTCCACAAGCTCATACTACTGACTGAATATACACACGCACGCACACACACACACACACACACACACACACACACACACACACACATACACAAACACATACACACACACACACACACAACCAGAACATGCATGCTCACATGCATACATGCAGACAAACAAACAAACCATGTCCATGGTCCATGGTTGTACCCAATCAGGAGTGAAGGGTTTCTAAATCTCTCCTGAGTTTCATATTTCTCAGTATAGGTTAGTAAGTAAGTAAGTAAGTAAAATTTTATTTATATAGCACCTTTTCAAGTCAACCTACAAAGTGCTTCACAAAAGTAGTAATACAATAATAATTAAATAAATTCCAATCGATTTCAAAAAATAAAAAGATGGCTTACAAACTCAAACCCACAATTTGAGTACAATACAATAATTAAAATCATAAGCACATACAGACAGCGATCAGAACGATTTTAGTTAGCAAACCCCTTCAAAAGCTAGAGTGTACAGATGTGTTTTTAGCCTTTTTTTGAAAAGGCTAAGGGACTCGGCAAGCCTTATCTCCAAGGGCAAATTATTCCACAACAGGGGAGCTCGAACGGCAAACGCACAATCCCCCTTCCTTTTTCGCTTTGTTCTAGGCACTACTAAGAGCCCCTGGCCGGAGGACCTTAGCGTTCTACTATTAGAGTAAGGGACCAGCAAGTCGGTAAGATATTCCGGAGCATCCCCTTTAAGTGCTTGGAAGGTTAAAACCAACAATTTAAAATCAACTCTAAACTTAATGGGGAGCCAATGAAGCGATGCTAAAACAGGAGTTATATGCTCCCTTTTTTAGTTCTAGTAAGTAGACGAGCAGCCGAGTTTTGGACTAACTGAAGCTGTGCCATTGTGCCTTGGTTTAAGCATGTAAATAGCCCGTTACAATAATCTAGGCGAGATGAAATAAAAACATGGATAATTCTTTCCAAATCTTTAAAAGGTAATATATGTCTAATCTTAGAGATATTTCGTAATTGTAGATATGAGGATTGAACAAGCCTTTTGATATGCTTTGAGAAAGTAAGCTTCCCATCAAAAATAACCCCCAAATTACGAGGATAAGGATTTATCCTTAGGGCCAAACAACCAAGGTCTTGTAAATTAACAGTGGTATTGTCATCTCCTAAAATCAAAACCTCTGTTTTACCTTCATTTAGGTGTAGATAATTACATGACATCCACTCTTTTATAGCTTCCAGACAATCAGTTAAGAGCTTTAATTTACTTGAGTTATTTCGTTTAACAGAAAGATAGAGCTGAATATCGTCTGCAAAAAATTGATAAGAAATATTAAAACGACTGATCAATTTTCCCAATGGAAGCATATATAATAAGAACAAAATAGGACCCAAAATGGATCCCTGAGGTACACCATGTACAAGGTCAGCGCGTGAGGATATTTTTTCCCCCATGACCACAGAAAACTTTCTATTGCACAAGTAAGAACTAAACCATTTCAGAGGAGTTCCAGACAACCCCACCCACTGATGCAGTCTGTTCAGCAAAATTCCATGGTCAATGGTGTCAAAGGCAGCGCTAATATCCAATAGCACCAAGATAGACACTTCACCGGCGTCTGCATTCATTAAGATATCATTTAGCACTTTCAAAAGCGCTGTCTCAGTACTATGTCTCTGTCTAAAACCAGACTGGAACTTTTCAAAGATCCTATTTTCTTCCAAAAACTCCAATAGTTGTTTTACAACAACTTTTTCCAGAATCTTTGAAATAAAAGGGAGCTTAGAAATAGGTCTATAGCTAGCACAATCTTCCGAGTCAAGACCAGGTTTTTTTAAAATAGGCTGTACTGTGGCCATCTTTAAACAATCAGGGACACACCCTGACTTTAAAGACAAATTAACAATAGACAATAAATGAGTACCAATTGATTCAAAAACATTCTTCAAAAACATGGCCGGGAGAATATCATCTGGAGAAGTGGATGAATGCAAAGAGTACACTATCTCCTTTAATTCATTTAAAGAAATTGGAGAAAAAGTGTCTAAGGTGTTTTTTAATCCACACAGGGGTTCAATCTCTGCATATGTATGGGGAATTCCAATATTGGCTCTCAGAGTCGCAATTTTGTCAGAAAAAAACTTTAAAAATATCTCCGAATCAATACTCGGAGTAGAAGCCCTCTGGCTTTTGCCGTTCACTAGAGTATCAATGGTAGAAAATAAAAACCGAGGATTATAAGAGTGCATAGATATCAAATTCTTAAAGTATGACACTCTAGCCTCCTTTACCATAGTATTAAAATTGGCCCATAAGTCTTTTAAATATAAAAAATGGACCTGGTTAAGGAGAAGAGATTAAATGTGATGATGTGATGAGTATCCAGCTCCCAAATCCACACCCAACACAAGTGAAAATACATGTTCTCTGAGATCTGCAGGATCTCACTGAATTAGAGTTCACGCTGAAAATGCAATCCTGAATCACACTCTTAAATGGAGGCTTTACTTTGCATGGTAAAGTGAGTAAACAAGGGACAGAAGCACAGTACAGCAACATATAAAAAGCTCTTTAGATGAGCATTACGAAGACCGAAGATCGATCTCTCTCTCTTTGAAAAGAGCAGGTGCTGCATAACCATAGACCAGAACAGGAGCGTGATCACAATCACATAGAGATTTTGATGATGAGGAGTTTCACTCAGCCTCATGTCATGAATTAAGACGCGCGTGTTCGGACAGGTACTACAAGCTGCAGTCGTCTCCTGCTCCTCTTTCCCCACGATGTCATTACGCCTCTGGCTCTCATGCTGCACTACAGGCACTTTTAAATCTCTCACCACAAACACTGTTCAATAAACTAATAAAATATTCCTGTCACATCACAATGGAATCTGACACATTTGTCCAAAGTACACAATTAAAAGGATTGTTCACCTGGATGGTCTGATCATGAGCACAGTTGAAATGGCCACCAGCTTGATTTGAACCCATGACCATCGGACAAATAGTTCTCAGGCCACCAGGTTAAAAAGGCCACACTAATGAGACACATGGTAGGTAAATGTATTAGCCTGTGGGCAAAGAAGGTGTTTCTCCACTAGTGCATGAGACCCACATTGTGCTTTTTTTTTCACTGATGCAGTTTCCAGTACAGTTGCAGCAGGCGTCCACTGTTCCTAACATCTTGGGTCAGGCATGTAGGGAGATGGAGCAGAAATGGACAATCTGAACATGAGGAAACACAGCAGCATACAATAGGATTTGTTAAAGTAGGCAATGAAGAGTTTGGCCCCGCCCCTCTCCAGAGGTCACGGACTGTGCGCACCACTGAGAAACAACCACATCGCTCTGCCCCATGGAGGGCCTATCAGCACGTGGCTTAGGAACAGTCTTAGGTCATAAACCATACTGACAGGGAATGATGAATGCATCGGCAATAAAGACGATCGCAACACAGACAACGATGGCAGTAATGATAGAGTTTGCTCTGTACAGCATGGTGGTTGCAATAAGTCAACTCCTCTCTGAGGCAGTGAAACTTTCACCTCCAACAACCACTTCACTTTCAAACTAGAACTGGATGTGGGTGCCAAGGAGGATCTGACAAGCTCAATATTAAACTGGCTGCTATTTCTTGCCCAGGCAGTGAAGCAAGGAGCTTTCTACAGGCCCCCTAATCCACAAAAGAGGACGAAATTATGGTGTAGAAAGCGGATGTATTCCAAACTTAAACTCCATATGTAAATAAAATGACTTGAATTCAACTGAATGGAAATACAATTAACTGAAGTTAAACACATACTGTACATATACAGTTTTACATATATTTCACTATTTGACACACACACACACGCACGCGCGCGCACACACACACACACACACGCACACGCACACGCACACGCACACACACACACACACACACACACACACACACACACACACCCAGTGATGTCTCAGACCCTACCCAAACCTAGGCCAATGCAGCAAGCACCAGACAGAACCCTGACAGCTATTTTGACTATTCCCATGTGGCAACTGAGGACGTCATTGAGCAAGCAGTAAAAACACAAACACAAAAACCAAACACGCACATAAAAGAAGAAGAGAATGACAGACCCACCATCCACACCCCTCTGGAAATACCTCTGTCAAAACAAATCTCCTGAGAGACTGATAGTCACACACCTGGTCCTGACCACAAGTGCAACCTTATCTATGCCCTGCACACAGGATGGCATGGAAAAGAAAACACACACACACACACACACACACACACACACACACACACACACACACACACACACACACACAAAGATTCCAACTCCCCAGTCAACCTTTAACATCTGAGTCTAACATTCTTTATAGGGCATCAGGTTCCACATATGAAGGTTCTTGGAGCCTTCAATAACCTCTCTCTGTATGTCTTATTCAGATTATTCCCTGTCCTGCTGGTTGTGTAGCCCCACAGAGCACACTCTTGTGTTTTGCCAGCTCTAAAATACAAATGTAAATGATTATCATAAAGATGGGTTAGGTAGGTTGAGAGCGGATAAGATGCAGTATTACAGTATTGCAGTAAGACCCCCCCTGAGTCTCGGTTCCTCTCAAGGTTTCTTCCTCATGCAAAAAAAACTAGGGAGTTTTTCCTTGCCACTGTCACCCTTGGCTTGCTCACTGGGGGCTAGGACTCGGCACTTGTAAAGCTGCTTTGTGACAACAACTGTTGTAAAAAGCGCTGTATAAATACATTTTGATTGATTGATTGATATTAGTCTGGCCTGGGAAACTAGCTAAACTCAGATCGGCTCACATTTGATTGATCATTTGGATGAATGCATCCACTCTAGGCGTTGCTCAAATTCAAATGATTTTTTACAGCAGTGCTTACAACACGTCACAAAGCAGTTTTACAGAAATATGTGAGGCTTGGGCCATGACAAGGAGCGCAGACATGTGCATATATAGGAGTCAAGTCATGGAATTCTGGGTAGTGGAGTTCTAATTCCCTGAATGCATGACAAAATGGGTCCAGGACCTTACTGAGGAAGCCAAAGAGACAATGGCAAAGAAAGACTGAGAACAAGAGGAAGAAACCCTGAGAGAAACCAAGGCTCAAATGAAGAACCCACCCTTCTTGGGATGGTACTGGATGACAAACATCTTAAAAGAGTATTAAAGTCTTAACAAACTATTAACAAATGAGTAGCATGAAGCATCACACAAATTCAGCTCCCTGGAGCATTGCGTCACCAATTTTTTTTTTCTGCAACATAAAACGATGTGTTCCCTGGACATTCCGGCCTTTTAGCAGGAAGATGTTCTGCAAACCTGGAATTAGCATGCTCTGATAGGTAGTGTTCAGCTCCAAGGACCGTTTGTGAAAAAGTTTGGACCAGGAGTCCTTTAGGAAATCATGAGTTTTAGACCTGGATTCTTTTGGAAAAGTGTGTTTGAAAGAGGATTCCTTTGCACCATAATGCAGGACATTCTGATTATGTCATCACCTGATTGTGATTGGGCCCCAAATGACAAAACAGCCACTGTTAAGTGACAAATTCAAACAAGACAATAGACAGAAGAGTAGTGTAGCGCTATGCTAGATCAAAGCAGTGGGTTTCAGCTAAAACCTATGTTTAGTCAGGGACAGGAATGTGAACTAACCACATAAACAAGTCTTAAGCAAAAAAAGTGATATTCCTGGCATTCTAAGCCTGGTGTGGTTTGAGCTTCAAGGCCATGTGGGAGAGGACGTGTGTGAGTAAACAGGCCCTACAATGACTCAAAGAAAAGCTCCGTTTCCCCACAGGAAATCCCGTTACACTCAGCCTCACTCACTCTTCCACTGCTTCAACACCACTCACCAGCAGCAGAGAGCTCCCCCCCCACACACACACACACACACACACACACACACGCACGTACATGCACCTGCAGGACACCATGCACATTGCATTGACAAACACACATTTGTAGCACAAGCCTTTGTTGAGAATCTTTAGGAGAGTTCCCAGCAGCAACCCTTGAGCAAACTGGTTAGTGTTACTGTTGGTCTTAAACACTTTCACTTTTGACTAGGAATGTAAGACCTTTACATTCTCCACCAAGATGTGCATATGATTCATTCTCTTGGTGAGGTCACAGCTGGCCATGCACCAGGCCCTGTGCCATTTCTGATTGGTCCTCTGGAGGTCACTGATGTATATCACTAAGGCTAGAAACATACTTGCTGTTTGCCCATGTGTTCGCGTACACAACCGGCTACGTTGTGAATGTTACTGAGAACATACTAGCCTATGTGCAACGCGTGAAACTGGAGGCATCCACTAGAGGGCAGAACGTAGAAAGGGCTTCGGTATTTTAACGATGCAAACATGGCAACACTCGAGGAGATTAGCCTTTGGGTAATTTTACGGTCACGGCAGAAAAAACTACGACAGCAATCCCTTCGTAGGTGGTATGTAAGACCGTTAAATCAAAGACGTTGTGAGAATGGCGAGTTTGTGTCGTTGGATATCGTTGTGTCCATTTTGATGCTGGTTAGCGGCTACACTGCCCCTAGCGGTTATGTGTGTATTGCACCTCGCGTACGCGTTGCGTTAACTTTTGGAGGACGTGCAAGACCTACGCGCCAAACCGACACAGGATACGCGAAGCAGCCATGATGCGTACGCGAACGCGTAGTTAACAGCAAGTATATCTCTAGCTTTAGTGGGTGATAACTGCTGCACTGCTGCATTGGTTTCAAGCTCAATATCCAAACCAGATGAACTTCTGTTTGTAATCCATGGCCAGATTGAAGACATCCTAGATCAGCTGATTATAGAATATGGACTTAATGATCAAATGTACGACTTATCACAGTTGACACATATTATGGTTTGTTTCAGCAATGCCTTAGGTCAATACCTTACAGCCATGCACATGCACACACAAACACATTCATACACATACAGCCTTATAAGCTTACTCCCCCCCCCCCACCCCCCCACCCCCCCCCCCACACACACACACACACACACACACACACACACACGTGCATCTGGCTTTAACACACAGAAGTAGCCGGCACCACCACCTCTACATCAGGGTGCACTCCGAGGTGGCGTACCCTGGCACAAGCTGTCAGCAGCAAACAGCTCAGCAGTGACTCGTGCCATAAAGGGTAAAAACATCCTTCCAGGCAGCCTGAGCCTGATGCAGCTTAGCCTCATTTAGCAATACACCTAGATGGGAATAAACCAGCAGGAGTGTCATAACACTGCTACATTTAATCCTACAATTATACACTTCACTGGAATGCAGTAATGATTTGAGTAAGGTACCCATTTCAGTTTAGCAACCTCATACTATAGTTAATCTATAACATTTTGACATATGTTGAAAATGAAAATATTCATGAAACATGAATATTATTCATAACATGAATAACATGAAAATATTCACATACAAGAATATATTTTGTTTCAAATATACTTGCTAGATCTATTCCCATATATTATTATGTAGCTATTTGAAAGAACCTTTAATATACTGTGGCAAAGTGAGGAAACCAGAAGCAGGAAAGTTGCTCATAGTTGTTCTTTTATTGCACCAGCAGTGACAATACTGTTGGTGGTGCGGCTGCCTCCAGTTCTTCAGTGATGGGAGTTTCGCCTGGTGCTGCTCCGCCCCCAGCAGGTCCTCCCCATCACCGGGTGTAGAATCAAAGTTTTGTTTTTTCCTCTTGACTCTTATAGCGTTCTATATATGTTAAACTATGAAATAAAGAGCGGACACTGAGTTACGCGTTGCGGCATCTTATTATTTTCCTTTCTTTTCTTTTGTCACCAACGGTAAAACAACCGTATCGCTCAGCCGAAATATAATTAATTATTTTACATGACATCACTTCCTGTCTAAAGCACAGAAGCCCAAACGTTGGCAAAACACTTCAAATCCAACATGCTTAAACAAACAATGACACAACACCGGGTGCTACGTGTTCCGCTCCGCCGGGCAGGGGAGACTTCCTGGTTGCCATGTGTTGATGCCAGCTCGTGTCGGTACGGTCAGCCCTTGCCACACGGTTCGGTTGTTCGCTTTCAGTTTCCCTCAGCGGTAAGTGTTCCTCATGTGCTTCCTGCATCCTAGTCTCTACACAGATCCTAGCTCACACAGCTACTAGCAAATCTAGCACTAGTATACAGGCCTCCTCGATTGGCGCTAGCCAGAAGTCGTGGTGGAACGCTTGACGTCCCAGCTCTACTAGTATTCTCAGATTAGCTCTAATCGCTATAACTTCACAGGGGACAGATCTCAGTTTAACAGTCTCACTCTTATCCCACCCTCGCTGTAGCACCCCAGGTCTAATAATAGAAATGGTTGAGCCAAAGTCCATGTTGTTTTCTCAGTCGACCTGCTATATGTTCTGCCGTGAGGGTGTGGTTGGAGAGGGGCGAGCTGGCTCTGCTACCTTTGAGTGGTGAGCGCGATGGCCACACTTTTGGCACGTAATCTGCCGGTCTTGGACCGGTCATTGCATGGGAGCTTCTTCCTCATGAGGAGAGAGGGGCACATGATTGGCTCAGCACGCTCAGCCCCCTTCACGGGGTCAGCTAAGTTAAGCAGTGCAGCTAGCTGTACTGTCATCAGGACAGAGGGGTCACCTGCACCCAGAGGGGTCACCTGCACCCAGGTCCAAGCAGCAACCATGACGCTCCCGCGATTCAGCCATCTCTCTAGCGGTGGGGCAGGTGCAGTGCTCGACAGTGGGCTCCATGCAAGTACCAAGCAGCTGGGCCTCCTCCTCTTACAGGGCTTGTCCCACTTCATCAAGGGCTCGCTGTATCTTCTCAGGCGGAGAAAGTCTGCAGTCCCACTTCTGACACCAATGTAGTGAAGTGAGGAAACCAGAGGCAGGAACGTTGCTCATAGTTGCTCTTTTATTGCTCCAACAGCTGCCATGACAACAGCTCATATAAATCTCATGTGAGATCAGAACTGGAATCACGATAACGGTGACTAGGGTGAGGCCTGGGGCATTCTGGGAACACAAATGCCCCACCCCCTAATAAACATCAACAGTGCTATGAACGCAATGCTACAATACCATACCCTCAAAAAGAAATCAAACAATTAGTATACTCTAGTACATTTATTTGGACTCAACAAAGAGTAATCATAAACGTGGAGTGACAATGACAACCATGCAATAATATGGAATCCATATTTCAGATGCTGTTGTAATTCAACCAATATACACACGGTCATAATTACTGCTAATCAATATATTAGTCTATACCACTTGAAAATATTTGTTGAATATGCAATGTTCCATTAATACTTATAATAATAAAGGTCTTTGTGGTATAAAGTGTGTTAGAAGCATGACTTTGCACTATGTTGCACACACCATTTTGTATGCATATCTTCTCTGTTACTGGGGTACATGTTAAAAGCATATGTTGCAGTTGTACATGGGTACTTTCATAAGAGGATGTTTTGTGGGAACCATCCTCATTGTATCAGTCAGCCCGTGATCTCTCAGTACAGTAGTTGATTAGTCTTCCACACACACACAACTAATATGCATATAATGTTTTTGACAGTGACTGGTGATATAGATGTAACATGGGATGGAACAGGGCAGAATATTTAACCCAACGAGATCAGAGAGCGCGTTGTGACAACATGTGTTGTGAAAAGAGCTATACAAATAAACTTTGATTTGATTTGAGAGAGAGAGAGAGAGAGAGAGAGAGAGAGAGAGAGAGAGAGAGAGAGAGAGAGAGAGAGGAGAGAGAGAGAGAGAGAGAGAGAGAGAGAGAGGGGAGAGAGAGAGAGAGAGAGAGAGAGAGAGAGGAGAGAGAGAAAGAGAGGGGAGAGAGAGAGAGAGAGAGAGAGAGAGAGAGAGAGAGAGGGAGAGAGAGAGAGAGAGAGAGAGAGAGGAGAGAGAGAAAGAGAGGGGAGAGAGAGAGAGAGAGAGAGAGAGAGGCACGCACATGGCAAAGCTGAAGTTGGCTGCATGTGATGGCAGACTGTCACTGCTTGGTTTTTTGTTGGACTCACTGGAACATTCTTGTGTGGTTAAAATCACTAAAGACAGTCCAGTGATTCTCTCTCTCTCACACACACACACACACACACACACACACACACACACACACACACACACACACACACACACACAGAGTGAGAAAGAGAGAGAGAGAGAGAGAGAGAGAGAGAGAGAGAGAGAGATTGTTTAGCAGAGATAAACAGAGGGAGAGACTCTGTGGGCTATAAAGGGCCTATGCCCATGTCTTCACCTATCTCTGCCCACAGGCCCCAACTCAGCAAGTTCCAGATGTGCGGCAGCAGCCTTATTAAGGTGGAACATTTCTCAGTGGATGAGGTTCATTACAGGGTTTATAGCCCTGGGCACCCCTGGGTGGTGCTCCACACTGTAGAAGACTAGACAAGGCACGGCCAGCAGGGGGTGCTGCTCCAGTTCTGCCCACTAGCAAACACACTGGAGTTAATAAATCCAGCCGATTTACTAACCCTGACACTGCTGGCCATTACATGAGCAACGGGAAGTGATACTGGTGAAGTGATACTGGTGAAGTGATACTGATGAAGTGATACTGCTGAAGCTGGCAGTCTGCTGTTGCAAGCGTTGTACAGAACTGAAATTATTTCTTTTGCTTTTTTTGCTTCATCTTTCTCTCCTCCAGTCTCATGCTCTATTCTCCTTGTCTCTCTCTCTCTTCCTGTCTCTTTCTGTCCTCCTGTCTCTCTCTCTCACTTTGGGGTACAACCACCCAAAATGGTCACAGTTCTGTTAATCACTTTGGCTATCTGTGTTCACTATAGTTCATTATAACATTATTAATTCCCTGGAACAATGCTAATGATTTACAGCACTTGTATCCTGGACAAGATCATCTTCACAAGCCTTCCTACTCTCACAGGATAACACCAACATAGATACAAGCAACACCATGCCAAACATGTGCCACAGCCACCTCCACCTCCACCTCCATCCCCACCTCCACCTCCACCTCCACCTCCACCTCCATCCCCACCTCCACCTCCACCTCCACCTCCACCCCCACCTCCACCTCCACCCCATCCCCATCCCCATCTCCACCTCCACCTCCACCCCCATCTCCACCTACACCTCCACCCCCATCCCCACCTCCACCCCCATCCCCATCCCCACCTCGACCTCCACCTCCACCCCCATCCCGATCTCCACCTCCACCCCCATCCCCACCTCCACCTCCACCTCCACCTCCACCCCCATCCCCACCTCCACCCCCATCCCCACCTCCACCTCCACCTCCACCTCCATCCCCACCTCCACCTCCACCCCCATCCCCACCTCCACCTCCACCTCCACCTTCACCCCCATCTCCACCTCCACCTCCACCTCCACCCCATCCCCATCTCCACCTCAACCTCCACCCCCACCCCCACCCCCATCCCCACCTCCACCTCCATCCCCACCTCCACCTCCACCCCCATCCCCACCTCCACCTCCACCTCCATCCCCACCTCCACCTCCATCTCCACCCCCACCCCCATCTCCCATCTCCAGAGTATATGCAGAAATACTGAAGTTAATTTCAATAACTTTTTATGGCTTTTTAAAGACCTTCCAAAAAATTTCTAAGACCCCATCGCCAATTTAAATTGTAATTGGCAACAAATCTTTAATTTACAAAATTATTGAAATTTGCTATTTAATCTTTAAAGCACAACCATACAACAGATATGGTGGAAAGAAACAAAGGTCAAAAGAATAAATTGAACCTGGGCTAGTTATACAGTATTAAAATATATTTAAAGATAACTTAAGTCACAACAATAAACAAGCAACTCTCAGCTGGTCATCACCTAGGATAACTTGGTTATACAAAATAATAAATAATCCATCCATCCATCCATCCTCATCTACTTATCTAGGTTCGAGTCACGGGGGCAGTAGTCTAAGCAAAGATGCCCAGGTTTCCCTCTCCCCAGCGACCTCTTCTAGCTCTTCTGGGGAGATACAGAGACGTTCACAGGACAGCAGAGAGATAGAATCTCTCCAGCATGTCCTGGGTTTTCCCCAGGGTCTCCTCCCAGTTGGACATGCCTGAAGGGAGGCGCCCAGGTGGCATCTGGACGAGATGCCCGAACCATCTCAACTGGCTCCTCTCTACATGGAGGAGCAGCGACTCTACTCCGAACCTCTCCCAGATGACCGTGCTCCGTACTTTATGTCTAAGGGAGAGCCCGGACACCCTGCGGTGAAAACTCATTTAATCTGCTTGTATTCACAATCTCATTCTTTCAGTCAGTACCCAGAGTTTGTGACCATAGGTAAGAGTCGGAACGTAGACTGATCAGTAAATCGAGAGCTTTGCCTTTTGGCTCAGCTCTCTCTTTGCTGTCTCACTCTGCTTGAAACTGATCCAGCGAGAGCTGCAGGTCGTGGCCCGATGATGCCAACAGGACCACATCATCCACAAAAAGGAGACGTGGAATCCTGAGGCCCCCAAACTGAACCCCCTCCACCACTTGAATACGCCAAACTGAACCCCCTCCACCACTTGAATACGCCAAACTGAACCCCCTTCACCACTTGAATATGCCAAACAGAACCCCCTCCACCACTTGAATACGCCAAACTGAACCCCCTTCACCACTTGCATACGCCAAACTGAACCCCCTCCACCACTTGAATACGCCAAACTGAACCCCCTCCACCACTTGAATACGCCAAACTGAACCCCCTTCACCACTTGAATATGCCAAACAGAACCCCCTCCACCACTTGAATACGCCAAACTGAACCCCCTTCACCACTTGCATACGCCAAACTGAACCCCCTCCACCACTTGAATACGCCAAACTGAACCCCCTTCACCACTTGAATACGCCAAACAGAACCCCCTCCACCACTTGAATACGCCAAACTGAACCCCCTCCACCACTTGAATACGCCAAACAGAACCCCCTCCACCACTTGAATACGCCAAACTGAACCCCCTTCACCACTTGAATACGCCAAACTGAACCCCCTCCACCACTTGAATACGCCAAACTGAACCCCCTTCACCACTTGAATACGCCAAACAGAACCCCCTCCACCACTTGAATACGCCAAGGAATTCTGTCCATAAAAGTTATGAACAGACTCAGTGACAATGGGCAGCTCTGGCGGAGTCCAACTCCCACCAGGAACTCCTACCAGTATTCCTTCCACCGCCTAATGACATCCACAGCAGATCCTCAGACCCACTGTAAACAGTGTTGGTCAGGAACCGCTTTCCCCTCCTGAGTTGCCTGACAGTTTGCCAGAATCTCCTTGGAGCCGATCGAAAGTCACTTTCCACGGACCTACCGCAGTCTTCCCACACCCGAGTTTTTGCCTCTGTGACAGTCTAAGCTACAATCCGCATGGCTCAGCTCCTCTCTTTATTCGAGGGTCCAAGTCACATGGTCGCAAGTCCAATGACACGATTACAAAATCGATCATCTAACTGCGACCCAAGGTGTCCTGGTGCAATGTGCACTTATGGACACCTATATGCTCGAACATGGTGTTCGTTATAGACTCCCCAGAAGGGGGCACCAGCCTTTATAACGGTACAAATATTTGTTACAGTTGGTATGATCTCTACATCTCTCCTCAGCTGACTGCCTGGGATGTTCACTCACTTTTGCTCTATGTGTTCACATACAGAATGTGTGTCTGTGTTAGTATATGTGTGTCTGTGTTAGTATATGTGTGTCTGTGTTAGTATATGTGTGTCTGTGTTTGTTAGTATATGTGTGTCTGTGTTAGTATATGTGTGTCTGTGTTAGTATATGTGTTTTTGTGTTAGTATATGTGTGTCTGTGTTAGTATATGTGTGTCTGTGTTTGTTAGTATATGTGTGTCTGTGTTAGTATATGTGTCTGTGTTAGTATATGTGTGTCTGTGTTAGTATGTGTGTCTGTGTTAGTATATGTGTGTCTGTGTTAGTATATGTGTGTCTGTGTTAGTATATGTGTTTTTGTGTTAGTATATGTGTGTCTGTGTTAGTATATGTGTTTTTGTGTTAGTATATGTGTGTCTGTGTTAGTATATGTGTTTTTGTGTTAGTATATGTGTGTCTGTGTTAGTATATGTGTTTTTGTGTTAGTATGTGTGTCTGTGTTAGTATATGTGTTTTTGTGTTAGTATATGTGTGTCTGTGTTAGTATATGTGTTTTTGTGTTAGTATATGTGTGTCTGTGTTAGTATATGTGTTTTTGTGTTAGTATATGTGTGTCTGTGTCTCATTATTCAGTCCAGTGCATCTCATTCCATCTTGAATTTCCACTCCCTTCTTCTCCCTCATAGACACATAGACAAAAAGAGGTTTACTTGCCCATATTTTCCTTCCACTTAATACATAAAGACTCCCATGGCTTCCTAAACACCCCTCAGATGCACAACCTCTCCATTTTACCCAAACCAGTGTCACTTCCTAGTATTGTCAGACACTGCAAAACATAATCTGTTCTGCAGAGATCTGATGCTCTCCCAACTGCCCCCACTACCCGATGCATCACTCCATGACAGGCAGTCAATAGACAATGCTAAGGCCTGGGTAGGCTCCAAAGATCTGGCTATGGGTAAACAAATGGTATTGGAGGTCAACACAGGCTGTTGGAGGCTGTTGCACCACACATACACACACATACACACACACACACACACACACACACACACACACACACACACACACACACACACACACACACACACACAAACACGCCCACAAACACTCCTCCCTTGTCATCTCAGCCAGCTGAAACAAGGTAATCAGGCATCTGGTACCTTCTAAGCTGGCAGTGTCCATATAAGGGTGTGAGCAGTGAGGCGGGATCTGGCTCGGCGGGAGCAGGACGCCACACAACCGCTGGCTGCTACATGGGTACAGGACTATAAAAGGTGGTGGAGCTTGGTGGAGCCTCAGGGTGGAGCACTGTGATCCTGCAGCAGTGCTTCATGGCTACAGGAATGGGTCCTGCCCCTCGATTTACAGAGTTTAAAGTTTCCCCACACTTGATTTGTCTCATCAATGTCGGGTGTAGTGAACTGATAATAGTGATACTAGTGAGGCTGTCCATGACTGCAGTCATAGATCAGAGTCCATTCTCCTTCTTCAACTAAAAAACCTTTTAGTCTAATCAACTGCAACAGAAACCTTCCAAGTGTTTCAAAGTCAGAGATAGCACACTGTTCTCTTGATAAGGACAGTAATTTAGCATGGTGAAAGCTACACAGCTGGCCAAGGTTCCAGAAGTCTCAGTCAGCGAAGGAGGAATACCACAGTGATGGCAAAAGCAGATGGGAGCTCTGTGAGGACTACATCACCAAAACTGATGCTGTCATGCTAGCTAAGATGTTTTGGTTTGAACGCAACCAAACATGCTCCGAACCTCCACATGCTAACTTGCTTAAAAAATACATTTGTCATTCGCATCACATTTGCATGGGGTGGAACGAAATTTTTTTACTCAAGGTCCCGGTAATACAAATATACATTAATTATCTAAAACAATTTAAAGTAAAACAATTTTAAGTAATTTAAAGTAAAGAGCAGTAATGGAAGCGAGAATATATATATATACAGGGCATATCAGCAGCAGTGTCATAGTGCTTTCAGTATTAGAATGCATATTCAGTTTTGCTACCTCTTGGGTTAACACAGGGGTCCCCACAGAAAACAAGAATCAACTAACAATTAAAATTGGTTTCCCACACTATGTGTGTGAACCCTAAATATAACACGCTTCTACAGTAAAGCATTGCTACTGAGATTTGGAACTGGTTTTTAAAGAATATACTACAAAATAATGTAAAATCATGTTTCTCTTTATGACAGATAGAGGGAGAGAGAGAAAGAGAGACATAGAGAGAGGCAGAGAGAAAGAGATATACACAGAGAGGGAAAGAGAAAGTGAGAGAAATAAAACAGGTTAGAGGGAGAGAGATGGGCCACTGAGCAACTTTACAGAGATATGATCATACGAGAAATTATTAGATCATGATCTTCTTAATTAATAGTTTATAACAGGAACACAGAATTTAATCCCAGAACAGACACTAACCCTATCAAAGTCTGATATAAAGATGTAATTTATTAAACAGTACATTGATTCATTAATATTAAATATCAAGCCCTGATTTTCTACTGTGTCTTCAGGCTATTTATTAATGTAACACACATTGGTAAAAGTCATTATAAAGATTTAAGGGGAACAGCATTGACCGCAGCATATTTTTCGGTGTGCCCAACTACAGTATGTCTTTAGGACACAGACATACTGTCTCAAAGAAATGCAGTGGATTAAAGAAATGAATTCTAAGAAATGAGTGGCATTTGAGGTCTGGGTGTAGCATCTCAGCTCTGTGAAAGAGCAGGCTGTTTTTACTGAGGTAGGAAACTACCATCTCAGCAGGATTGAGGCCTGTGTGTCTCTTGGTAAGATACTCTGATCACTAGACTACAACTGTACTGTCATTCTGCATATGTCAAGAGTACATTTGGAGCAGTTAGGAGCACTCAAGAGACAGCATGGATATCAACAAGAAATTGATATCCAACATGGATCTCTTCAAGAATACACAATAAAGAAATAATAGACGCTGCTCAGTACTCTGGAGAAGGCTGTAGACAGCAGGGCAGGACCTGTTGCCAAGGTTCAGAGAAGTTACAGCTTCTATAAAATGTGCCACAGATGGATTGCACACACACACACACACACACACACACACACACACACACACACACACACACACACACACACACACACACACACACACACACACACACATACACACACAAACACAAGCATTGCAAAATAACTAGACAACTCATAATTATAGCCATGCAATGATTCACATTTAACTTAGACCCCCTGCAACTTTTTCAATCTGGCAGAATCTCCTATGTTTGTGCTGAGCAGAACAGGGTAGAGAGACGTGAGCTTTCGGCCCAGCACTAGGGCAAACACTGAACAGGCGACAGAAATACATGCACGTAACACCTAATAGTGGGGGCATTACTTCTGGCAAGATGTTCTCCTGCACGTACACACAGTGGGATTGCACCTACTAATTATGGTAATGGAGGCCTGACGTAGAGACAAATGACTGTGGTGAGCTGGAACAAGATATCCACGTGAGGTCACTGAATTCTGGCATTGAGCCAAGGCCCTCTGTCTTGATCCGAACCTGCAGAGCAGATGGAGGACGTTCCGTCTTCTCTTAGAATCGTCCTGACAAAGGCCCCTCAGATCAGCAGGAATAATTTATTTTAATAAGTAAAAGAAAAAAAACAAAAAAAAACAATTCAAAATGGCAGTTGTCTGGAGAGAGACAGCTGAAGAAGGTCCTCTTGTGAATTTGCGTGAATGATATTTTAATGCCAGCCAAGTGCTGTATCAGATGGAGCAATCGTGGTGCATGGTGGTACCGTGGTCCGTGCACATCTGTGCTAACACAGCAGGAGAGCAACAGCAAGTATCCACTGTGGTGGAGGCCTTGCTCCCCGAGGGCCTTGCAGGGTTTAGTTTCAATTGCCCTTGTGGAGATCTACCTCACTGCAGGGTTTAGTTTGAACTCCCTCCTGGAGATCCAACCCTGCTCCTGAAGATGGACCAGCCTACAGAGTTTACAACATAAAAGAGACTGAATGAGAATGAGATGGCACGCAAAGAAGAAAAAGATCTGCAGAAACAGTGGGATGTACAATTTTCCTCATGCATGCAAACTTGTTTTTGAGTGCACACGTGTCAAATTCATTTCTACCACCACATTGGCTACTCATTCATAAAGTAGCTGAAACAGTAGCTGCCCTAGTCCCGCCTTGTGTCCCGGTTTCTATGGTTCCCATGCTGTCCATCACGCCCCTGTCATCATTGATCCCACCTGTGTCTAGTTAGTTCCTGTTGTTTCAGTGTATTTATTTCCTGTATCTCACCTCCGTGTAGGTCATTGTTCCATGTTTTTGTCAGTCGTCTGTGGTATTAGGTTCATGTCCCTCTTCCCCTGGTTCTAGTATGTTTTGTGTCTACTTGTTCCCTCTGTTACCTCTGCATTCTAGTTCTATGTTTAGTCATCATGTTAGTTCTCTGTTACCCTCACGCTAGTCTTCCCTGTGTTATGTGCTCTTCCTTGTTTTAGTTGATTCCTCTCGTACGTCTGTTTCTCTGTTACATTGTATTCATTGTTATTTTTGGTTTGTGTCTTCTCTGTCGGTTGGTGCATTAGGTTTACGCTTTTGTTCATTCTTAATTTTGCCCTGTATCCCCTTTATTGTGTTTGTCTACTTATTTGTCCTGTGTATCCCATGTATCTCAGTTATCCTGTGTTTAGTTTGGTTAGCTCTTGTTTTGTGCATGTTATCCCTATTGTTTGTCGTGTGGTGTCCTATTACTTGCTTAGTCCCCTTAATAAACTTTTCCTTTCCTGCACCTCCGTCTTGGCTGCCCCATACTATTGTAACAGTAGCTCTACTGAGAGCTTTGGGAAAGTGGATTTCACTCCGATTATGGTAGCTTGATATGTAATGCCCACATACTGGGCCCATGTCAGATAAAATAATGCCATGGGATCTATCCACTTTTGATCCCTTGGTGGGAGTCTGCATTGGTGAGAATCTTTGTTGGTCAAATTGTTGGTGAGAGTCTGTTAGTGAGATTGTTGGCATTGAGTGGGCATTGGCAAGGTTGCATTGGTGAGAACAAGTCCAGTCCAGTTTCTCTCTCTTTATTTGCAACAAAGAGACAACTCAAATAAAGCAGCTGTAGTGGGAAAGCAATAATCATCTCCTCATGCCCATATGTGAAGTTCACAGCAGACCCAAGTGATTTGTATGAAGTAACTTTACCAAGACTAATATATTGCTTAACTCTTATTCTCTGTGTCTCTATCTCTTTTTCTGTTTCCCAGCCTGGGAGGAAGCTGGGTTTTTTTGGTTTTGAATTTGTAGCCAGGCATTGTGCGATGGATTATCTGGGTTATGTTGTGTGGAGTAGTTTGAGCATTAAAAAGAGCAGAAACCAGGCAGAGTCCTGAGCTGGCCAGAGGAGGTATAGACCCTCCACCATTTGGATAAGACTCTGACTCATGGGAGAGACTGCCACAATTCTCCAACATAAGACCAAAATGAATACATGCTGTTGGATTTTACAAATAAGCGTATGTGCAGAAAAATACTGGTGCACTAAAGGACTGGAGCACACAGAGACCAGAAGAAAGCATGAAAGACTGGAAGCTACTGACAAAATAAGATGTAACCAACATGCCAGGAAATAAACACTACTCCTTTGCTTTTCAAGTGAGATATGTGCAAAAACATCTCCAATGCGACACAGTAGAACATGAAATGAGATCCGACACAGAGACATAACATATACAGGGGTTGGACAATGAAATTGAAACACCTGGTTTTAGACCACAATAAATAATTAGTATGGTGTAGGGCCTCCTTTTGTGGCCAATACAGTGTCAATTTAATAATAACAATAATAAGTTTATTTTTTTTTAGCGCCTTTCACAAACCCAAGGTCGCTTTACATGAACATGGTCATACATAAGAGAGAAGAGTTAGGGAGTATCAGAGAGAGTGGAAGTAGTGAGAGAATAGGAAGGTCTTTACATGAACATGGTCATATATAAGAGAGGAGAGTTAGGAGTATCAGAGAGAGTGGGAGTAGTGAGAGAATATGAAGGTCTTTACATGAACATGGTCATACATAAGAGAGGAGAGTTAGTGAGTATCAGAGAGAGTGGGAGTAGTGAGAGAATAGGAAGGTCTTTACATGAACATGGTCATATATAAGAGAGGAGAGTTAGGGAGTATCAGTAAGAGTGGAAGTAATGAGAGAATAGGAAGGTCTTTACATGAACATGGTCATATATAAGAGAGGAGAATTAGGGAGTATCAGTAAGAGTGGAAGTAGTGAGAGAATAGGAAGGTCTTTACATGAACATGGTCATATATAAGAGAGGAGAGTTAGGGAGTATCAGTAAGAGTGGAAGTAATGAGAGAATAGGAAGGTCTTTACATGAACATGGTCATATATAAGAGAGGAGAATTAGGGAGTATCAGTAAGAGTGGAAGTAGTGAGAGAATAGGAAGGTCTTTACATGAACATGGTCATATATAAGAGAGGAGAGTTAGGGAGTATCAGAGAGAGTGGGAGTAGTGAGAGAATAGGAAGGTCTTTACATGAACATGGTCATATATAAGAGAGGAGAGTTAGGGAGTATCAGAGAGAGTGGGAGTAGTGAGAGAATATGAAGGTCTTTACATGAACATGGTCATATATAAGAGAGGAGAGTTAGGGAGTATCAGTGAGAGTGGGAGTAGTGAGAGAATAGGAAGGTCTTTACATGAACATGGTCATATATAAGAGAGGAGAGTTAGGGAGTATCAGTGAGAGTGGGAGTAGTGAGAGAATAGGAAGGTCTTTACATGAACATGGTCATATATAAGAGAGGAGAGTTAGGGAGTATCAGTGAGAGTGGAAGTAATGAGAGAATAGGAAGGTCTTTACATGAACATGGTCATATATAAGAGAGGAGAGTTAGGGAGTATCAGAGAGAGTGGGAGTAGTGAGAGAATAGGAAGGTCTTTACATGAACATGGTCATATATAAGAGAGGAGAGTTAGGGAGTATCAGAGAGAGTGGAAGTAGTGAGAGAATAGGAAGGTCTTTACATGAACATGGTCATACATAAGAGAGGAGAGTTAGGAGTATCAGAGAGAGTGGGAGTAGTGAGAGAATATGAAGGTCTTTACATGAACATGGTCATATATAAGAGAGGAGAGTTAGGGAGTATCAGAGAGAGTGGGAGTAGTGAGAGAATAGGAAGGTCTTTACATGAACATGGTCATATATAAGAGAGGAGAGTTAGGGAGTATCAGAGAGAGTGGGAGTAATGAGAGAATAGGAAGGTCTTTACATGAACATGGTCATATATAAGAGAGGAGAGTTAGGGAGTATCAGAGAGAGTGGGAGTAGTGAGAGAATATGAAGGTCTTTACATGAACATGGTCATATATAAGAGAGGAGAGTTAGGGAGTATCAGTGAGAGTGGAAGTAATGAGAGAATAGGAAGGTCTTTACATGAACATGGTCATATATAAGAGAGGAGAGTTAGGGAGTATCAGAGAGAGTGGGAGTAGTGAGAGAATAGGAAGGTCTTTACATGAACATGGTCATATATAAGAGAGGAGAGTTAGGGAGTATCAGAGAGAGTGGAAGTAATGAGAGAATATGAAGGTCTTTACATGAACATGGTCATATATAAGAGAGGAGAGTTAGGGAGTATCAGTGAGAGTGGAAGTAGTGAGAGAATAGGAAGGTCTTTACATGAACATGGTCATATATAAGAGAGGAGAGTTAGGGAGTATCAGAGAGAGTGGAAGTAATGAGAGAATAGGAAGGTCTTTACATGAACATGGTCATATATAAGAGAGGAGAGTTAGGGAGTATCAGTGAGAGTGGAAGTAATGAGAGAATAGGAAGGTCTTTACATGAACATGGTCATATATAAGAGAGGAGAGTTAGGGAGTATCAGAGAGAGTGGAAGTAGTGAGAGAATAGGAAGATCTTTACATGAACATGGTCATACATAAGAGAGGAGAGTTAGGAGTATCAGAGAGAGTGGGAGTAGTGAGAGAATAGGAAGGTCTTTACATGAACATGGTCATATATAAGAGAGGAGAGTTAGGGAGTATCAGAGAGAGTGGGAGTAGTGAGAGAATAGGAAGGTCTTTACATGAACATGGTCATATATAAGAGAGGAGAGTTAGGGAGTATCAGAGAGAGTGGGAGTAGTGAGAGAATAGGAAGGTCTTTACATGAACATGGTCATACATAAGAGAGGAGAGTTAGGGAGTATCAGTGAGAGTGGGAGTAGTGAGAGAATAGGAAGGTCTTTACATGAACATGGTCATATATAAGAGAGAAGAGTTAGGGAGTATCAGTGAGAGTGGAAGTAGTGAGAGAATAGGAAGGTCTTTACATGAACATGGTCATATATAAGAGAGGAGAGTTAGGGAGTATCAGAGAGAGTGGAAGTAGTGAGAGAATAGGAAGGTCTTTAGCTGAGCTTTGAAAATAGGAAGAGAGGCAGAGGAGCGAAGAGAGGAAGGTAGAGAGTTCCAGAGAGTGGGGGCAGCAACACTGAAAGATCTGCCACATAGTGGAGAGTCTGTGTGTTGGGATGGTTAATAGACCTGAGTTAGAGGACCCGAGCTGACGTGATGGAACGTGAGGGTGCAACAGGTTGGAGAGGTAGACAGGTGTGAGAGGTAGACAGGTTTGTAGACACAAGGACTCTGGCTGCAGAATTTTGGATGTACTGAGGAGGGCGAAGTGTTTTTGCAGGTAGACCATAGAGCAGTGAGTTACAGTAATCCAATCTAGTAGCGATGAAAGCATGGACCAGGGTTTCAGCAGCTGTAGGTGAGAGTATGGGCCGAAGCCGAACAATGTTCCGGAGGTGGAGAAAGGCAGACTTACAGACAGATTTGATGTGTGGTACAAACATGAGACAGGAGTCAAACAGAACACCTAAATTACGCACAGTAGGCGACTGGCTAACGGAGTTGTCATCAACATTTAGGCTGCATTCAGGAAAGGCAGAGATGGCTGACTTGGTGCCGATAACTATGAGTTCTGTTTTAGATTGAGTTTGAGGAAATTGCAGCTTAGCCAGTGTGTTATTTCCTGAATGCAGGACAGCAATATGGAAGGAGGGAAGGAGTCTGTTGGTTTGAAATCAAGGTAGATCTGAGTGTCATCAGCGTAAAAGTGATAATTAAGACTGAAAGAACGGATGATATTGCCAAGAGGTAGTATGTATATGATAAATAACAGGGGACAGAGAACAGAACCTTGTGGCACACCCTGGGTGACTGGAGCAGAAATGGATTTGTGCTTCCCAATACTAACATACTGAGACCTGTCAGTAAGATAAGATGTAAACCAGGATAGCACAGTGCCAGAGAGACCAATACCAAGACGTGAGAGGAGTATGTTATGGTTAACAGTGTCAAAAGCAGCAGTCAGATCGAGGAGCAGAAGGACAGATGTACGACCAGAGTCAGAGGAAAGGAGCAGATTATTTAGTACACTGAAGAGAGCTGTCTCAGTGCTGTGAAGGGAGTGGAAACCTGACTGAAATGTATCAAAAACATTATTGGTGGGCAGAAAAGCCTGTAGCTGTATGGCAACAGCCCTCTCGAGAACTTTGGATAGAAAAGGCAGATTGGAGATAGGTCTGTAGTTATGCAGATCTGAACAGTCAGGGCCGGGTTTCTTAAGGACAGGGGTAATAGCTGCCTTTTTTAGAGAGCAGGGAACATGACCAGAAGTGAGTGAGAGATTAATGAGATGAGAAATGGGGATAGTGATAGCAGGGAGACACCGCTTCAGAAGTGGAGTTGGAGCAGGATCAAGTTGACATGAAGAAGATTTGGACTTGGCAATAATTACAGCAATGTCAACAGGGGAAACAGGAGAAAGATTTGAGAGGGAGGCACTACCAGGACTGAGAGGAAGGGGAGAGAGATCAGGGGGAGGTGGGTTGAGAAAGCCTTTGTTAATGGAGTTAATTTTGTCTTGAAAGTGATTGAGAAAAGCAGTAGAGATGTCAGGAGAGGATGAAACCGTATGAGTGGGAGGCCGAGAGAGTTTATTAACAAGAGAGAAGAGTTGCTTGGGATCATGTCTGGAACCTTGAATAAGATTGGTGTAGTACAAGGAACGAGCAGACTTAAGTGCAGCTTTGTAGACTAGCATATGCTCAGAAAAGGCAAGAGCATGCACGTGAAGCCCAGTTCTTTTATAGAGGCGCTCAAGGCGCCGGCCAGCGGTCTTGAGAGTGCGAAGCTCGGGAGTAAACCAGGGAGATGTGTGAGTGGAAGGTACAAACCTAGTTTTAAGTGGGGCTGGTGAATTTAGGATGGTGGAGATAGAGTCATTATAGAGAGAGACTGCATCATCAACAGAGGATAGGTTACAGATCGTAGGGAAGGGAGAAGCATTAAGATTCAAAGAGAAGGATGGGGAATCAACAGCAGAAAAATTACGGAAGCGATATACCAGCAGAATTATGGTAGAATGGCCAGACACCTTTAGAGCCATGTATTCAAAAGCAGAAACTTCATGTAGTTTGCACAGAGTTAGTCTTATATTTTGATTGTAAATGACCACCACCTCTGCCTGTTAATCTGGGAGCACAGAGGTAGGTAAAGCCAGGAGGGGTAGCTTCATTGAGGGGGATGTAATCTCCCTGTGTCTGCCAAGTTTCAGTCGGACAGAGAATGTCTAGGTGCTTCTGACCAATAAAGTCACTGAGAAGTGGAGCTTTGTCTGTGAGTGAGCGACAGTTAAATAAGGTGAAGTTGAAGAGGCCAGGAGAAACAGAGGGCAGAGATGAGAACGGGATTGTTGCTTGCGGGACAGGGCACCGGGCGTCAGCGTCAACTCCACGGCTGGATTTAGCTTTTTACTTCCGATATCCACGGCCATTTGTCCAGACAGCTGGGATACTAGTTTTAGATGATTGGAACAGCACTGGTCGAGGTTTACGTGCCCGGTGGATATAGCGGGTACGGAAAGCGATACCAATAGGGCAGCAATTGTATGTGGACGAGTCGAGACGACGGTGAGTGCGGAGAGAACATAGATCATCTGAAGTGTACACAATCCTGAGACCAGAGGCACTTCCATCGGCAGCAGTAAAAGCCGAGATGACATCCACAGATCCCGACAGGCAGATGATAAAAAACAAGACTCTGGCAGGATACATAGCTAGAAGCTACCAGACTCAACGGCCAGCAATGCAATGCTACGGCTAGAGCTACGTTAGCCAAACCACAACCCAGTCACCAGAGAGGCGTTTGGCATTGGCACGAGTGATTAAAGGTTTAGCTATAACAGCCCCACAGTGTATATTGACCCTGCGGAGCTCCCGATGGACAGTTTTGGTGTAAACAGGAGAGTTGAGGTGCACATTTAATTCTGCCATGATTTGAGCAGCTGTGGTTTTGTTTTTTGGATACAATCTGGGTTAGCACCCGAACATCCCTTTCAGACAGCTTCCTCTCGCATCCACAATTAATCTTGTTTGATGTGGTTCGTCATTCTTGGTGGTATGCTGACATTACCCTGGATACCGTGGCTCTTGATACATCACAAAGACTTGCTATCTTGGTCACAGATGCGCCAGCAAGACGTGCACCAACAATTTGTCCTCTTTTGAACTCTGGTATGTCACCCATAATGTTTTGTGCATTGCAATATTTTGAGCAAAACTGTGCTCTTACCCTGCTAATTGAACCTTCACACTCTACTCTTACTGGTGCAATGTGCAATGAATGAAGATTGGCCAGGCTGGTCCAATTTAGCCATAAACCCTCCCATGGCTAAATTGGTTTCATTGTTTCATTGTCCAAACCCTGTACATACATATACAGATACACATACAATGAGGAAAATAAGTATTTGAACACCCTGCTACTTTGCAAGTTCTCCCACTTAGAAATCATGGAGGGGTCTGAAAGTTTCATATTATGTCCAGTGCGAGAGATGTAATAAAAATATATATATATCTAGAAATCACTAGGGGTGAACTGCAATAGTCGCTGATTCGACTATAGTCGACTATACCCTAGGGCTGTGACGATAACCGCATTACCACAACACAGCGGTTATGTAGTGCCTACCGTGGTGTTGAGCTCATTACCGTGGTGTTGAGCTCATTACCGCCGTTTATCTATTCCATTGCGAAAAAACATGGAAAAACATTTCCATTGCGATCGCTGTGTACACAAGAGGAAGAGTCCATTAAATAAATGGGCGGGGGGGGGCTGGATTTTTGTGTGCGATTACCATGTTTTCTGGAGTATAAGCCACTACTTTTTCACCCCACGATTTGAACCATGTGGTTTATAATGGGGTGGGCTTTTCTGTAGATGTTGAATCAGGTGGTAGGACAAAGCTGTAAATCAAAGAATTGCAAGCAGCAGGCACGACGGAGAAATTTATTCAAGCCATCATGTGTTGAGCCGAATTCCGAGTCCCCTCGTTTGCACACGCATAAAGACGCTACAGATGATATTCGGGAGTTACAGTGATTATAGCTTAGTTCATTGAGCACTCTAGTTTTGTGGATTTCACTGTCGCACATTAAATGCTACAGGCGCCGTTCAGAAACTGATCATTTATTTTCTTTGGCAAAAGTTCCTTTGGGGCATCATATTTTACTTCAATGTTTGGTAGAATTTGTGGTTCATAACATCCCTCGTTTTCTGCAAGCTAGATTTGCGCTCTGTTGTGTGTGTGCTTTGT
The DNA here is from genome assembly GCF_052324685.1 of Brachyhypopomus gauderio. Classification (NCBI taxonomy): domain Eukaryota; kingdom Metazoa; phylum Chordata; class Actinopteri; order Gymnotiformes; family Hypopomidae; genus Brachyhypopomus; species Brachyhypopomus gauderio. The sequence goes on from NW_027506891.1 coordinate 1,685,811, forward strand.
GGCACAGCAATAAAAAGCGGCCCTTGAGAAACAATTAACGACTGTGCGGCCTTCCGGACACATGAAGGTTATTTTAAACCGGTGTAGCCGGTTTATGAAAAATTCCTATGATAACAAAATGTAAACTGGTATACCGCCCAGCACTAGCTCCATCCAAGATTTTCTATAGTGATTAGGTCTGGAGACTGGCTTGGCCACTCCAGAACCTTGATATGCTTCTTACAGAGCCACTCCTTGGTTATCCTGACTGTGTGCTTTGGGTGATTGTCATGTTGAAAGACCCAGTCACGACCCGTCTTCAGTGCTCTATCTGAGGGAAGGAGGTTGTTCCCTAAAATCTCCCAATACATGGCCCCGGTCATGCTCTCCTTAATACAGTGCAGTCGTCCTGTCCCATGTGCAGAAAAACACCCCCAAAGAATGATGCCTCCACCCCCATGATTCACAGTAGAGATGGTGTTTTTGGGACTGTACTCATCATTCTTTGTGCTCCAAAACATGGCGAGTGGAATTAAGACCAAAAGGTGGTATTTTGGTCTCATCTGACCACAGAACTTTCTCCCATGACTCCTCTGGATCATCTAAATGGTCATGGGTGAACTTAAGATGGGCCTGGACGTGTGCTGATTTAAACAGGAGAATCTTCTGTGCAGACATGACTTTAAACTATGACGTCTTAGTGTATTACCCACAGTAACCTTGGAAACAGTGGTGCCAGCTCTCTTCAGGTCATTGAGCAGCTCCTCCGTGTAGTTCTGGGCTGGTTCCTCACCTTTCTTAGGATCACTGCTACACCACGAGGTGAGATCTTACATGGAGCTCCAGTCTGAGGGAGATTGACGGTCATGTTTAGCTTCTTCCATTTTATAATAATTGCTCCATCAGTTGATCTTTTTTCACCAAGCTGCTTGGTATTTGCCCCGTAGACCTACCCAGCCTTGTGGAGGTCTATAATTTCTCTGGTGTCTTTGGAGAGATCTTTGGTCTTAGCCATGTTAGTAGTTGGACTCTTACTGATTGTGTGGGGTGGACAGGTGTCTTTATGCAGCTAATGACCTCAAACAGTTCCTTTATTTTCCTAATTTAGAAAAATAAGTGGAGTGCAGGTGGACTTTTTAGAGGCGGATTTACAGGTCTTTGAGGGCCAGAATTTTTGCTGATTGGCAGGTGTTCAAATACTTATTTGCAGCAGTAACACAAATAATTTTTTTAAAGATTATGTCTCTCACAGTGGACATGCACCTAAGATGAAAATTTCAGACCTCTTCATGAGAACTTGGAAAGTCGCAGGGTGTTCAAATACTTATCTTCCTCACTGTACATATATGATAGCTCCTTAGCTTCCCTCACACAGCGTTTCACCTTCTGCTGTGCTGCTTTCATCGCTCCCCTGTACCTGCTCCGGAATGCGGCCTTCTTCCTGTTGAGGACAGCTTTGACTTCCTGTGTTACCCATGGCTTATTGTTAGGGTAACACCGTACAGTCTAATTGGGGGAAACAACGTCTACACAGAAGTTTAGATAATCCATCAGACTGTGTGTCATCCCCTCTATGTCTTCACAGTGTGGGCTAAGCAGCACATCCCAGCATATCAAAGCAGTTTCATCTTCCATTCCAGGGGACCACCTCCTGATGGTGTTGGTTGTTGCAGGCTGCCTTTGAACCAGGGGTGTGTACAGCTATATGTAGATCAGGCTGTGGTCAGACTTCCCTAGTGGGGGGAGAGGAGTTGCTATGTATGCATCCCTGATACTAGCATACGATAAATCAATGGTCCTGTTTTTCCTTGTTGGGCAATCCACGACCTGGTAGAAGGCAGCTAGTGTAGAAACCAAATTGGCATGGTTAAAGTCTCCAGAAATTACCATAAAAGCCTCAGGATTCACATTCCCCATGATGACAGATGGGATGGATGGTTTACAGCGTCTCCGCTTGTCTGCACGCTCAGCCTTTAGCGTAGCCTTTAGCTCAGCCTTTAGCTCAGTGTCTCCTCCTCAGCATTCAGCATCAGGAGAAAGGCCACTGTTGTTAATGTCATATGGCAGTGACAGGAGTATGATCTTGGAGAGAGAGAATAAGAATGAGAGGCAACGAGCACAAACTGACAAACAGAAAAAAAAATACACCAACATGCAGGGCTTTGCAGGAAAGGAAAAACAGAGGAAAGAAAAAGACCAGAGAGAACCAGAGAAGGAAGTTTGCTCTCTTTGTCTGGATCTAAGAGAGGCATGCTAACATTAGTTCTGGGTGATTTGGGTAATTACTTCAAGAGCTGGTGGACGTGCTTCTCCACCGAAGAAGCAGCATTGGGCCCCCAGGGTTCTGCCTCCATCCCAAATCCTCTGTACCCCAAAGCCTCCACCTCCCACCTCAAAGCCACTGAGTGAGCGTAACATGCTCTGTTCAAGCACCAGCCCACTAGCTTACCACAGCGAGTGTTGCAGACCACTGAGACACTGTAAAACATCAGAGACAGCATAGCCTCTCTCCCTGCAGGCCATTCCTCTGATCCAGCACGCACAACATACACACACACACTAGTAGAATGAAGCTCCTCGAAGCACTCAGGAATGGGTCCATAATGAGACACTCTCCGGCATTGGAGACTCAGCACTTTTGGTCACGAATAAATAAATGGAGAAGTGTGTTTTCCGGCCGCGGTTAAATTGAATCCAGTGTTGTGGCTGCTGGTGAGGGAGTGTGTGTTGTGTGGAGAGAGGAGGCGATCCCAGGCCATCATGGGCAGCAAGAGCTCATAAATCACAGATCAGGAGTGTGTTCCTCCTGTATGCTGACACAAGGACTGATGGGATATTTGTGGTGTCATTATCAGTCATTACACTGACATATACTCTAAAGCCCACTAAAAGCTGACTCAGGTCCTCTGTGTGCATGCATCTGTGTGTGTGTGTGTGTGTGTGTGTGTGTGTGTGTGTGTGTGTGTGTGTGTGTGTGTGTGTGTGTGTGTGTGTGAGGTTTGACTCTCCAAACCTCTGCCATCCTTGCAAGAAAGCAATCATTTAACATGCACAAACTGGCCTTCATAAGGGATTAGATTAGCTATAGAAATCTCCATCCACATACCTTCCTTTACACATATTGTTAAGTAGGGATATGGCCCCTCTCCTAGCTGTCACTCAGGTCCCCTCTTCCACATGCTTTTGTTTTCCCTTACCTGTTTATCCCTCGTTATCTGTTGTCATAGTTCCCCCTGTCAGTCACATCCCTGTCGTCAGTGTTCCCACCTGTGTCTTGTTAGTCCTTGTTAGCTTTGTGCTTTATAGTTCCCGTCATTCCATAGTCTGATGTCAGTTATTGTATTCCTGCTCGTTTTAGTATTCATTGCGTTATTGTATTCCTGTTTGCCTATATTCATTACGTGCTTGGTCTCTGTCATTTCTGTACTTTGTGTTTTGTAAGTACCCCCGTTTCACTACCCTGTCGTATGCCCGTCTCCGCGTTATCTGGTTTGGTTCTGCATTTTACTCGTGTTTGTTTTATTATTTATTAGTATTTCGTTCGTTCTCTCCTCATGTTGCATCATGTCTTATAATGTAGACTCTTTTTCGGACTGCCTAAACAATCTGACATGCCTTCCTGTTTGACCCTGAGTTCGATATTCCCTTCATTAAATCTCGCTCTCCTCAGCATTTGTGTCCGCCTCCTCGATCCACAGTGCACGCTGCGTTACACACACACACACACACACACACGAGTTCTCCCAATTAGAAATCATGGAGGGGTCTGAAAATTTCACTTTAGTGCATGTCCACTGTGAGAGACATAATCTAAAAAAAATCCAGAAATCAAAATGTATGATTTTTTAATAATTTGTGTGTTACTGTTGCAAATAAGTATTTGAACACCTCCCAATCAGCAAACATTCTGGCCCTCAAAGACCAGTTAGCCCACCTCTAAAAAGTCCACCTGCACTCCACTTATTATTGTAAATTAGAAGCAACTGTTTGAGGTTGTTAGCTGCATAAATACACCTCTCCACCCCACACAATCAGTAAGACTCCAACAACTAGAATGGCTAAGACCAAAGAGCTGTGTTTGAAGGACAGAGAATGATGGGTACCATCCTAAAAACACCGTCCCTACTGTGATTCATGGGGGTGGAAGCATCATGCTTTGGGGGTGTTTTTCTGCACATGGGACAGGACAACTGCACTGTATTAAGGAGAGGATGTCCAGGGCCATGTATTGGGAGATTTTGGGGAACAACCTCCTTCCCTCAGATAGAGCACTGAAGATGGGTCGTGGCTGGGTCTTTCAACATGACAATGACCTAAAGCACACAGGCAGGATAACCAAGGAGTGGTTCCGTAAGAAACATATCAAGGTTCTGAAGTCGCATTGCCAGCCTGACATAAACACTATAGAAAATCCTTGGAGGGAGCTCAAACGTGTTTCTCAAAAACAGCCCAGAAACCTGGCTGATCTGGAGAAGATCTGTGTGGAGGAATGGGCCAAAATCCCTGCTGATGTAATGCTTGCGGAATAGGAGACGGACACAATTGCTGTAGAGAGATCTATTGACGGTTGGCCTGACGGTGCCAACCGTCTCCCATGTTTTTTTGTCTAAAAACAGTACAAAAACACAAAAAAACTACAATAATACAGCAAAAGATTTAGTTTTAGGGGTTTAGTAGTTTGGGAACAACACTTGAGAACACTTGAGGGCTACACAATACATAGACCTACAGTACAATGAAGGAAAGAACACAAAGGGAATATAACTCGAACTAATTACACAAACCCAAAACAGCAGACATAACTGTAAGAGCAATAATGGCATTAATAATGGCATGATGTAACCAGTTCAGGGTCCTAGATGTTCATAAATGTATAGAGTGCCTTGTAGTCTCTAGGGGGGAGTTAGTGTGGTGTTGAAGGGGGAGGAGTTAGAGGGAGAGAAGTTGGACGGAGTGTGAGTGGGAGAGTGGGGATGGAGAGCCGGACTAGCCGGTAGCTACTACTAGCCTCCCAGTTGTTCTTCATTAAAAGTGTTATACTGAAAGCCATCCTTCAGTCTCCCTTGTTATATTTGAATGCTAGCCTCATTACCGCAATCGCCACCCAGACTAACCCACTGCCCGAGAACTGGTAAGAGCACTGGCTCCATGAAAGCACATGTTACATAATTAATACAGGGCAGGGGGTTGAAAACAGAGGGCATGACAAAGGAAACCAAAACAAAGACAAGGCTAAGGAACATGATAGCGCGACACAAGCGGGGAAGGCCAGGTTGGACGTGACAGCTGAAGTCAGTGCAAACCAGGTGAAAAACTACAGGAAACATTTGACCTCTGTAACTGCAAACAAGGCTATTGTACCAAATATTAACGTTGATTTTTAAGTGGGGGAACTTGCAGGGTGTTTAAATACTTATTTTCCTCACTTTACATATATGGACATTACCAGACGCAGGGTCAGAGGCTGTACTGTGACACATCAGTCAAAATTTACATTGCCATGTGCTTGAAATAACACAAATATCATGTTATTACTGTGATGCGGGGACAGAAGCGGCAGGAGGCAGAGGCTGCAATCTAAATGTTTTATTGTCCATAGTTAAATAAATACAAGAACTCAGGCCAATATGCAATAGTAACGCTAAAGGAATACTCAAGGAAGCAATGGAGGAAGTCCACAGGTAAAGGAGGCTGGATAGCAGGAACAGGCTACGTCCACCGCTGCGAGGCGAAGATCAGTGAATACACAGCACTGGACTGCACAACATGTGGGCCTTTAGTACTACCTTGTGTAATGAGGCACAGGTGTCAGTACTGAGGGCAAAGTGATGCTGGGAGTGGTCTGGTGTGAGAGGGTGTGTGCTGTGTGGAAGTGGGCATAAGTGGTTGAGCTCTGGTGGCTTCTGGGCTGACCCACAGTGACAGAGCCCCCCAAGGACCCCTCCAGCTGATGCCTCCCTGGCCGACCCAGACAGAGAGGAGCAGGACAGTTTGGGTGCTCCCGATGAAAGGAGGCGAGTAAGGAGGGATCCAGCACCTGGGAAGCCAGAACCCACGACCATTCCTTTGGACCGTAGCTCTCGCAATCAACGAGGTACTGCGGGGTCCTACCCCTGCACCTCGAGTCCAGCAACCATCTCATGTGGTACGCAGTGCCATCAGACAACTGTAGTGTCAGAGGAGGAACCGTCCTCGCCTCCGTGCTGTGGGGACCTTCACGTACAGGCGGCCATTAAGAGGTGAAACACAATACTCAAGCTTGCAATACAAGTGATTGTGCAGGAGATTGCCCAGGACCCAGGATGTCATCAATGTAAGTGACAACACATCTATTCAGGTACTCCCTCAAGACCTTGTTAATGAATGCTTGGAAGAACTACAGAGCGGAAGCCAAGCCATATGGCAAGACTCAGTACTCATAATGTCCGGTGGACGTGCTAAACACCGTCTTCCACTCATACCCCTCTCTAATGCAGATGACATTATAGGCGCTGCGTAGATCGAGCTTAGTGAACACTCTCGTTGCTGAACTGCTCCAGTGCTAATGTCACCAGCGGGAGAGGGTAGGAGTAGTTTACTAAAAGGGAATTGAGCCTTCGATAATCTACGCATGGCCTCAGACCACCGTCCTTCTTTTTGACAAAGAAGACACTGGTTGAGGCAAGCAAGGTGGAAGGAGTGATATAGCCCTGCGTTAAGCCTCCCTGACGTACTGGCTCATCACCCGTTCCTCCTCATGAGATAGCGGTAGATGCACCCACTAGGGGGCGTGGATCAGTCTCGGAGAATGATAGTGCAGTCCCACGGGCGATGAGGTGGAAGTTGAGCTGCCTTTGCGAAGCTGAATACTTCAGCTAGGTCCCTGTACTGACTGGGGATTGCCTGGGGGTTGGCTATGTTAGGGCTCTCAATGCTTGTGGTCTGAACCATTACACGGGGTTTTACTAATAGTAATTTACAAATACTAATAGAGGAACTTTTGGCATCAGATTATTACCTGATTATAATTAGTTATTTATAATAGATTATTTATTATTATTCATTGCAAACAATCTCCTGCTCGCAACAGATTCCAGACTGTTCAGCATTCTGGTCCTCTTGGACCTCACTGCTGCTTTTGACACAATAAATCATAACATTCTTCTTTCCAGATTACAGTCTATCGGTGTTACAGGATTGGCTCTTAGTTGGCTACAGTCTTATCTCACCAACAGGCAACAATTTATATCACTAGGCTCCTACAGATCTTCCACTACACCTGTCGCTCAAGGGGTACCCCAGAGCTCTGTTCTTGGACCCGTTTTATTCATTCTCTACATTTCCTCCTTAGGCATTATCATCCGGAAACATGGCCTTAATTTCCATTGCTATGCTGATGACATTCAGATCTACATCAGTTCTACTTCCCCTTGTGCTTCTGCCCAGACACTGTGTGCTTGCATCTGATCTTAAACTCTGGCTGCACCAAAACTACCTCAAACTCAATGCCGATAAAACTGAGGTCTTATTGGTAGGCTCAAAGTCACTGATGCTTCCTGATATCCCTAACATCACCGTCAATGTCAATTGTGCTTCCATTAAGCCTTCTCATACTATCAAGAACCTTGGTTGTCTATTTGACTCTAAAATAAATTTAAAAAATCATAATTTAAACTGCATTCTACCACCTGCACAATATTGTTCGCCTTCGCCCCATCCTCAGTGATGACTAGGCCTGTGTTGAAAAAATCGATTTTCCGATTCAGAATCGATTGGCATAAGATGATCTGATAATCGATTTGTACGTCCAAAGATCGATTTTTTTGTGAACTTTTACCCCCGCCTCGTCACTGAATTCACGCAGGCGTGCTCGGTCTAACTAACTGTAAAACAACATGGCGTCGGACAGTAACGGTAACGACGATAGTCAAATCGGCAGTCTAAAAGCAGAAGGACAGTTTATCCAGTGTCAGTGACTATTTACAGTTAGTCCATGTCACTGACAGTTTACCCAGTGTTTTTACAGTTTAAAAAAGTTTAAAATGTTCTTGTTACGTTGGGTGCGCAAGGCAATGGACGAGACATAATCCTTTGCACTTTCCAAATCGTTACGTTTATTACATTTACCAAAGCGCAGACAGCGCACATAAAACACGTTTACATAGAACATGTGTGACTCAAACAACGACAAGCACAGGACGCTGCGCGAACACACATTAAATAGACAAACCACATAAACCCCACGTGATGACGAGACGAGTCACAGGTGAGGATTATCACAAGATGCACCCGCACGGAGATCTACAGACGCAGACGAGTAGACGCAGACAACGTTAACACACGCCCAACAGGGAGGGGTCGGGGACCGTAACGTTACAGTTCTGTTATTATATTCGCACTTTAAAGAAAAATACACGTTTACATTTTATACTTTCAGTTTATTAAGTGTGAGCACTTTTAAAATAAAAATGCATTTGGTAGCAACAGCTTTTGGGTGAATTCTTAATTATTTAAATCATAATAATAATGCACTGGTTAGTGTCCCAGTAGGAGTCCACTGTTGCAGAAATAGACACCTCAAAGATGTCCTCTGTTTATTGTCCAGCCGTCAGTAACTACCAACTACCAGTAACTATTTGCTGATTAATATCGATATAATACTAGTTTTAACATGTTGCTTCTGTACATAGTCAGGAAACAGCTCAAATACATTTTTAATAACACTAAACCCCGAATTGGATCGAATCGGATCGAATCGATTAAATCGGATTAAATCGATTCTTAATCTTCAGAATCGGATCGATTCTTGGAATTTGAATCGATACCCAGCCCTAGTGATGACGATGCTAAAATGCTCGTTCACGCCTTCATCTGTTCACGTCTCGATTACTGTAATTCTCTCTTCTTCGGTCTCCCAGCTAAACTTTTTAAACCACCTTCAGTACATCCAGAACTCTGCAGCTCGAGTCCTCACATATACTAAGCACACTGCGCACATCACACCTGTCCTTCAGCAGTTACACTGGTTACCTGTCCCATCATACCTGTCCTTCAGCAGTTACACTGGTTACCTTTCCCATCACACCTGTCCTTCAGCAGTTATACTGGTTACCTGTCCCATCACACCTGTCCTTCAGCAGTTACACTGGTTTCCTGTCACATCATACCTATCCTTCAGCAGTTACACTGGTTACCTGTCCCATCACACCTGTCATTCAGCAGTTACACTGGTTACCTGTCCCATCACACCTGTCCTTCAGCAGTTACACTGGTTACCTGTCACATCATACCTGTCCTTCAGCAGTTACACTGGTTATCTGTCCCATCACACCTGTCCTTCAGCAGTTACACTGGTTTCCTGTCACATCATACCTATCCTTCAGCAGCTACACTGGTTACCTGTCCCATCACACCTGTCATTCAGCAGTTACACTGGTTACCTGTCACATCATACCTGTCCTTCAGCAGCTACACTGGTTACCTGTCCCATCACACCTGTCCTTCAGCAGTTACACTGGTTACCTGTCCCTTGCAGGATCAACTATAAAATTCTGATTCTTACATTGAAGGCTTTTCATGGTCTTGCCCCTGCATATCTCACTGAACTCATCAAGGTTTATCTTCTCTCTCGCACCCTTAGATTCTCTCACTCCATTTTTCTGATTGACCCACACACTAAGCTTGCTTGCATGGGCAGTAGACCAAGCAGTGCTGCTGTCTTCTTTCCAAAATCAACTTAAAACTTTCCTCTTTACCTCTCATTATTCTCCCCAACTGCATCACAGTATGGTACGGGTGCTGCTCTGCCACAGACCGGAAGGCGCTGCAAAGGGTGGTGAAAGTCGCCCAGCGCATCATTGGAGCACCACTTCCTGGCATAGAAGACATCTACAGGAAACGGTGTATGAAAAGGGCTCGGAAAATAATCAAGGATCCCAGCCACCCAGCACACAAACTTTTTAACCTCATGCCCTCTGGGAGGCGTTACAGGAGCCTCAGGACTAAGACCACCAGGTACCGGAACAGTTTTTTTCCAAAAGCTGTCACACTCCTGAACTCTGCCTCCTGAATTCAACAGTAACACTGGTCTGAACCCCAACAGATATATTAAACACCACCGAACACTTTAAACATCACTACCAGTTCCCCGTTGTATATAATATACATATATACATATATATATATATCATATTTATATATACATACATATGTCCACCATAGTATATTGACTGTATAATATATATATTTAATACTCTGTATATTACTGTAATAACCTATACTACCTCAATAATCTGTATATTACATTTATCTGTAAATCATCTGTATAGTACATTCATAATCTGTATATTAACCCATATCCTGTATATATATACATTTCTATTTCTATTTTTAACATATTTATATTCTGAATAAGCACTTCTGGATGGATGCAAACTACATTTCGTTGCTTTGTACTTGTGACATATGCAATGACAATAAAGTTGAATCTATCTAATCTAATCTATCTATCTATCCTAAGTGTGTGTTCCCTCATATGTGTTAAGTGTCCTTGGGTTTGTGAAAGGCGCTATATTAATGTAACCTATTATTATTATTATTATCATTATTATTATTATTATTATTATTATTAATAATAATAATAATATTAATATTATTTTAATTTCATAATACCATGCTGATGTCAATACTAGTACTACACATAATAATTCAGCATAATGTGAACTGCCCAGACACCCATTACCTTCAGTGTAAGATTCACAATAATCAAACTTAAAACCAGGCATCTACAAAACTTTAACATCATCAAGACTCGACAGAGCACACATAAATACTGGGCATCAAATACATGCAGGATTACAACCACATCCATGCCTGATAATACCAAAGCTGTTGTTTGGGGCCTGTGTGTGGAGCCTATTGTGCAGACAGAGGGGCTATATCTAATATATAAGTGTAATGATCAGAGGGGCTATATCTAATATATAAGTGTAATGATCAGAGGGGATATATCTAATATATAAGTGTAATGATCAGAGGGGATATATCTAATATATAAGTGTAATGATCAGGGGAGGCAGCACGATGAGGCCAGTGCATTTAGGATACATGTATATTTATTATCAATGAAGCAGCGCAGACAGCGCACATTCACATAAATACACTTACTGAGTTAGACTCTGACAAAGATGAGCACAGGACACTGCGTAAATGTTTGAGCTGAAATCTGAAAACGAAGAATACAGACCTTCCTCTGTGCACGGAGCTAAAAGGAAAGCACAAGCTTAACACTGCAATACTGACAAACTGCAGCACTTCAACATTGACAAAATGCAACACTCTAGTAGTGTCACAGTGTAGCACTATACCACACATTTTAACACTTCCATATTTTAACAAGGAAACAATGTAATGCTACCACTCGTATCACAGTGACCATACCATTTCATACCTTATGGATTTTGGTATTAACCAATCAGCTCTGTCACGTCTTCAGCTTGTTCAAAATGCAATCAATTAATCAGCTACACTTGGTCATACCATATTCTAGACTCAAGACGAAAGGTGACAGAGCCTTCTCTGTTGTGGCACCCGAACTGTGGAATAATTTGCCGGTCTCTATCAGGACGTCATCCACAGTATTCTCAAGCGTTCCAGTGCTCATAAGGTAAACCAACAGAAATGAAATTAAATGAAACGAAGTGGGATGTGGGAGTGGGAGCTGTGCTTTCCCAGCACACAGCTGTCCCAAGCCGATCACCTTTTACTCCAAGAAGCTGAGCTCCGCCGAAAGAAACTACGGGGTAGGTGACCGTGAATTGCTGGCAATGAAACTGGCCTTCGAGGAGTAGAGGCATTGGTTAGAGGGAGCGAGGCATCCCTTTAGTGTCATCATGGATCATAAAAACCTGGAGTACCTGAAAACCACCAAGAGAATGAACGCGTGTCAGGCCCGCTGATCTTTATTCTTCTCGAGGTTTTGTTTTCAGGTCACCTACCGCCCCGGGGAAAAGAACACCAGAGCCGATGCTCTCTCTCGATCCTTCCCTGAGAGTAAGGAGTCCACGAAGGAAGAGCCCATACTCACAGCTGAGTGCTTCCTCAGTGCTGTGGCTTCGACAGGGCGATCTCCTCGGCCAATCCGCATCTCCAATGTCCTCCTCATCGCAGGCACATTCCCCCGGCACAGCGCACTCCTCTCATCAGTTGGGCTCATACGTCTCTCGGCACAGGACATCCCGGGTCCACACGTACATCGCAGGTGCTGGGAGCCCATTACTGGTGGCCCGGCATGCATCGAGACGTCCTGCGTCACGTCGCCTCATGTGCGGAGTGCGTGCGGAGCAAGGTAAACTGGTAAACTACTGCCGCTTCCTATTCTCAAGCAGCCCTGGACGCATATTGCTGTGGACTTTAGAGGCGTCACCAAGTTCCCATAGGATTGAGACTGTGTCTGTGGCCCAGGTTAAATTAAATCATAAGAAAATAGTTCGCCCTAAGTTTTTAACTATTATTCAAATTTCACATCCAATTATTACCTATATGACCGATCTGCAAATCGGTTTAATCAATATTCGATCACTCAACTCTAAAGCAGTTTTTGTAAATGAACTTATAACTGACCAGAAAATTGATATTCTATGTCTAACAGAAATGTGGATTCAGTCTGGTGATTATTTAAGTCTAAACTAAGCCACTCCTGTGGGATATAGTTATATACATAGACCTAGATTGTCAGGCAGAGGAGGAGGAATATGTATAATCTATCGTGATTGTTTAGAAATTAATCAGAAATACCTAGATATCTCAAATTCATTTGAAATGCTGTCTATTAATCAGACATGTGAACAAGTCACTAAGTTGCAAGTAACAAGTCTCAAGTCTTCACAATCAAGTCCCAAGTCAATAAAATCAAGTCTCGAGTCAAGTCACAAGTCTTAAACTTCAAGTCCTAGTCAAGTCACCAGATGTAATTACAATATTTAACACAATTGATGCAGTTGATTAGTAGTATATTAAGTTAGTCAGACTAACTAACGTTAGGCGTTTTGGTTCGCTTGAGTGAGATGTCGTTGTCACCTACCCCACCCCCGCCTCACCTCGCCTCGCCTCAGTGACTTTCGTCCGTCCGTCCGACCGTCCCCCGGTATCCGCTTTCGAATTATCATTGGTGCGGACCGCTCACACAAGTCAAGTTGCTCATGTGGACCCTTGTAAAAGTTAATTTCCGACCCCTGAGTTATCACATCCCAGCTAGCTAGCTAACCGTTATATCATTATGTTAACTATACATAGCTTATGTATATTTGAGACTTACTTTTGTTTGTGCAGCCTCAAATGTCGAACAAAGTTTGAAGTGGTTGCATCCCCATCTCTTATCCTGACTCCACATGTGTTGCATGTCACAGTTCTTTTATTCACAACAGCATAATCTTTATAATTGAACAGGATCATTTTTGGGAGCATGTTGCTTGTCCTCTCCGCACAAATTCAACGCTGCTTCCCCCCTCCCCCGATCTGTTACGGATAAACTGAGCTGAGCAGTTCACATTTTACAGCACCATTTAATACAAAATTATCCAGTTATGTGATTCTATATTACTTATTTATTATGTTAAAATAAGGATTTCAAGTCTTTTCAAGTCTTAAAGCTCAAGTCCGATTCCAAGTCCAAATCAGTAAAAGTAAGTCTAAGTCAAGTCGCAAGTCTTCAGTGATGTTGTTGAGTCAAGTCACAAGTTATCAGTTTAGTGACTCGAGTCGGACTCGAGTCCACACGTCTGCTTATAATGTAATTAGTCCATCCGTAAATATAAGTGCATTTTCCCTGACAAATGTATACAGACCACCAGGGTCTTACCAGGGCTCTCAAGTCTCACGCATTGAGCATGTGACACACGCATTTGACGGTCTTCACACGCTCACACGCCACACTTCCGATTTCACACGGCGAGAAAAAAAAATCTAGTTTATTTACCTCCGATCCATATCTATGTCGCCCTCCACTGGCGATCGATCGGGATATACAAACCCCCCCCACTCAACAACTTACGTTCGCCACACCCCCCCCCCCCCCCCCCCCCCCCCGCTCAACAATTAACGTTCGCCACCCCCCGTCAACAACTCTCACACTCTGACATGAATCCAAAACTTGAGAGCCCTGGTCTTACTCAGATTTCTTAAATGATTTCACCGATTTTGCAGCACATGTAGCAGTCTGTAGTGACAAAATAATAATGGTAGGAGACTTTAACATACATTTTGATTAAGCAGAGGATCCACTGACAAGGGCTTTTACTTTACTTACTGTCAGCATTATACAAAATGTAGTAGGACCTACACATTATCGAAATCATACCCTAGATTTAATCCTAACGCTGGGTATCGACGTAGATAATATAAGTATACTCCCGCAAACCATAGCAATCTCTGATCACTACTTAGTCCAATTCGAGCTTCATCTTAACATAAATACCCGCTCGTCTCCCCGGCAGTGTATAAAGCGCTTGATAAATTCATCAACAGCAACACAGTTTATTGAAACCCTCCCTGATTTAACTGCTTTAGCTCATTCACCCTCCGATCCAGGAGAGTTAGATAGTCTAAACCAACTGCGTTGAGAATACCTACAGATCAACTCTAGATACAGTAGCTCCACTCAAATATTAAAAGGCTAGATCCAAAAAGCTTGCCCCATGGTACACTGACCAAACTAGAAACTTAAAACAAATAGCACGTAAATTAGAGCGGAAATGGCGATCTACTAAGTTGGAAGTATTTCACTGTGCCTGGAAGGATAGCATTGTTGAATACAAACGGGCACTCACTAAAGCACGCTCAGCATACTTAGCCTCACTGATAGAGAAACATAAAAACAATCCTAGATTTCTTTTCAATACTATTTCTATCTATCATTTATATCTAAGATCATAGAAAAAGCTGTTGCCCAGCAATTATGCCTATACAGTATCTGCATAGGAATCACATATTTTAAAAGTTCCAATCTGGTTTTAGGCTCCAAAAGTTCTCCTGGGCCCTAAGGCCTCAAGACAGAAAATTCCAGATCTAATGTTTAATCTTGCAGATTAGCCCATTACACCTGGCACAGTAGCCAAAAACCTAGGCGTCATACTCGACTCCGACCTATCATTTGATAAATACATAGATAATACTACTAGGATAGCTTTTCTACATCTCCGCAACATTGCCAAGTTAAGAAATGCATTATCACAGGATGATGCAGAAAAATTGGTGCACGCCTTTGTTAGCTCCAGATTAGATTACTGTAACTTACTACTGTTAGGATGTTCAAACAGGAATCTAAATAAACTTCAAATAGTTCAAAATGTCGCAGCCAGAGTTCTGACCAGAACTAGAAAATTTCAGCATATTAGACCAGTCCTATCAGCAGGCTCATTGACAGTCTTGCTGGGGCCCGGGACAAGAAAATTTCAAGTGGATTCATCAGGTAAATGTTTTTCCTTTCTTTTCTGTGCTCCAGATTTCTGTATTTACTTACTATCCACCACTGTATTTCCCACTGTTGGGCGGGTTGTCATGGAGGATGGATTCCCCCCCTGAGTCTTGGTTCCTCTCAAGGTTTGTTCCTTATGCAAAAAAAATTAGGGAGTTTGTCCTTGCCACTGTCGCCCTTGGCTTGCTCACTGGGGGCTTGGACTCGTCACTTGTAAAGCTGCTTTGTGACAACAACTGTTGTAAAAAGCGCTGTATAAATAAAATTTGATTGATTGATTGACTTTGTTACTGATCTGCCTGTGTCTGAAAGAAACACCACCATCCTGACCGTCATAGACAGGTTCTCAAAGATGGTAAGGTTCATAGCGCTTCCAGGGTTGCCAACAGCATGAGAGACAGTGGAAGCGCTGTTCCACGAGGTGTTTTGCCTGTACGGACTCCCAGAGGACATTGTATCCGATCGAGGACCACAATTCACCTCTCAGGTCTGGAGGGAGTTTCTCGCCAAGCTTAACATCACGGTCAGTCTGATGTCCGGCTACCACCTACAGGCTAACGGGCAAGTAGAGTGCATCATCCAAGAGCTGGGATGATTCCTGCGTGCCTATTGCAGTGAGTACCCCCGACACCTGGAGTTCGCTACTCACCTGGGCTGAGTACGTTCAGAACTCCTTGGTTCAGTCCAGCACCGGAGTAACACCTTTTGAGTGCATTCTAGGGAGACAGCCGGCTGTATATATCCCTGGAACGCTGCCACATCCGACCAACTGATAGTGGAGGAATGGTGCAAGCGGAGTGAGCACGTGTGGACGGATACACACCGTAAGCTGCAGGCAGCCGTGAGACGCTTCAAGGCGAAGGCGGATTGCCGGAGGAACAAAGCCCCTGAGTATAGTACAGGGGACAAGGTATGGGCATCAACCAGTGATGGCCGTCTCGGACCGAGAGGTAAGCTGGCAGACCGCTACGCAGGGTCCTACGTCATTGCCCGATGCGTTAACCCCATTACCTACCAGCTACGCCTGCCAGGGGACAGAAGAGTGTCCAGAGCCTTCCATGTGTCAGCCCTGAAGCCTTACCAGGAGGATCCTCTGAGTGCTGAGGCGAGACCTCAGAGGCGAGACCCCTGACATACCGACTCAATGCAAAGCTAAGGAAATGGAGCGCAAGCGCAGGTGCTCATGCAGCCTGTTACATTTTCTCGTCTCTTTCTTTTTTGCTTTTACTAATTTTCTTTACTTATTCTTTATTTAAACCTTGTATGCTTAGTTGTGCCCTCTCATGTTAGTAGAGAGAGTTTTGGTTTATTTTTTCACTCACATGGCGCAGCAACATGTCTGCTCTGTGTACAGCCGGGACCAGCTGACTGCACTGAAGCTGGCCGACATAGCGGACTTTACAACACAAATTCCAGCAGAGTTAAGGAGGTGAACACACAGATGATGCAGAGGTGGAACTAACCAGCGCACAGCCAAAGCGAGAGCGAGACGACGGCGAATTATGGAGAAAAAAACATATAAGCTGCGCATCCCCTCCGTTGTTATGGTCAACGTGATGGACGAACTTACAGCATTAACAAGGAGTCGGCGGGAGTACCGGGAATGTAGTTTAATGTTCTTTACAGAGACATGGCTACACCAGGACATTCCGGATAAAATTGTTTCCGTGGATGGATTTCAGACTGTTCGTGCCGACCAGTGCAGTGCGGCGAGTGAGAAAAGGGGGGTGTCTCGTCATGCTCACTGGCTGGTGTCACCCTGGTCACATTACCATCAAGGATAGGATCTGTTGCCCCAATTTTGAACTGCTTGATGTAGGACTTCGACCTTATTGTTTACCGCAGGAGTTCTCACAGGTCATCATGGTGGCTGTTTATATTTCCCCCTCTTCAAACCCGACGTCAGCATATGATGCTATACATTCATTTTTAGCACTTCTCCAAGTCCAACACCCGAATGCCTTCATAGCCATTTCAGGCGATTTTAATCACGTCACTTTGTCGAAGGCACTACCAAACTTTTTTCAGTAACTGGACTGTCCAACCAGAGAGGAGCTAAAATTTCTGAAGGTGGCAGGTCTCAGTCCGATAGCTGAAGTCAGTGGTGTAGAGGGTGAAGAGGAAGGGAGAGAGGACAGTTCCCTGTGGTGCCCCAGTGTTGCTGATCACTCTGACACAGTGTGCTGCAGGCCATGTACTGAGGTCGGCCGGTCAGATAGTCTGTAATCCAGGACACCTCGCTGTGCTGGCTAGCTTGTCCAGGTGAGCGTAGTCTCAGTCAAGCAGGTAGATGATGGCGTTCTCAACTCCCAGGCAGGGCAGGTAGGCGAACTGGAGGGGGTGTAGGAGTGGTTAAGGAGAGCCTTTGTTACCCATGGTTTGTTGTTTGGGTAACACTTTACAGTCCTGGTTGGGACAATGGAGTCCACAGAGAAGTTAATGTCCTCTCTATGCGGCTCACAGAGTGCCGGCCAGTCTGTAGTCTCAAAGCAGTCCTGCAGTACCTCATGAGTCTCCTCTGACCATCTCCTCACTGTCCGCGTGGTCACAGGTTGGCTCTTAACAATAGGCACATACCAGGGGCTGAGGTGTACCAGGTTGTGGTCAGATCTACCCAGAGGGGGGAGTGGGGAGCAGCTGTATGTATCTTTAACATTGCAGTATTCCTACCTGTGGCCATCAAATTCTACATCTCCTCACTTCACGTGTAACAAAAATGTATATGTGAAATAACATATATACAGTATATAGTTTTAATACAAAACGTGCAATAACACTGATCACTTCACCACTGCATTTATTATATGTTTATAGATGTGTATATATCAGTAGCGAACCGTGACCATTAAACCTGGGCCCGCTACCCCCGAAAAACATTTGTTTCCTCTCCTAATAAACTGTAATAAAGAATAAAGAAATAACTGAGACGACAGTACAGCTTTAGAAACGCAGTAAACAATAACATTTGTACTAGATAACTTCTTAAGCAAAATAAGGTTCCAACAAAATAAGGTTCACAGCTCCGTGTTCCTCGGAAGCAGAATATGTAAACAACGCGCACAAGGACGTCAAAGGGATGAATCGAAACTAGCTAGTGGTGGTACGCTAACGAGAGCTAGCATCTCCACAGCGGGCGGAAATTATCATATAGTTAAGCCCGCCCACTAAGAGGGAAGATATGATTGGTCAATTTTACTATCATTCTATCTATTTTGCTATCTATAAACGAACAGCGGGCATCACAGTTCTGATAGGGGGAGACACAGGCTCACAGGCTTCCACTTAACATAACCCCTCACCTTCCAACACAGATTGAATAGACAAGGTTGCTTATATTTCTGGAATTGTTTAGATGTCGATTGTAAAACTGTAAGTAGATAAAATAAAATTGGATAATTATATATATATATATATATATATATATATATATATATATATATATATATATATATATATATATATATATATATATAATGTTTTAAGAATATTTTAGACCCTCTGAGAGGGTGTAGAGGGCCCTGACGGTTGCCCACTGGTATATATAGATTTAATAGATATATTTAACATATATTTTATTTTTATGTATGGAATTGGGCAACTGTAACATCTGCAATTTCTCTGCAATTCCTCGGGGATCAATAAAGTATTCTGATTCTGATAATGTCAGACAGGGAAGACACCAGCAGTGCTGTCGTTCATGGACAATTAACTCTCAAGCTCACCCTGCAGGAGCAGCTCACCCTGCAGGAGCAGCTCACCCTCCAGGAGCAGCTCACCCTGCAGGAGCAGCTCACCCTGCAGGAGCAGCTCACCCTGCAGGAGCAGCTCACCCTGCAGGAGCAGCTCACCCAACAGGAGCACTCCAACAGCAGCTAGCTCAGCACTCTGCTGCTTGGCCACAGATTCCCTACGGTAGGAGTGCTGCTGCTGGCTTCACATATTTGGCTCCTCCCCCTGCTCCACCCCCTTCACAGGTTTTCAGCATGCTGTACGCGGTGCACCAACTGGGTCTGCATGCTTTCATCCGCTGCCAGGCTGCCAGGGAGAAACATCAACAAGTGTTTCAAGTGTCCAAAGTGTTCAGGCCATAAGAAGGCCATTAGCACAGAAGGCCATTAGCACAGAAGGCCATGCACAGGCGAGCAGAGATGTGCAGTAAAGAACTTTCACATTTTCCTTGTTTCTGTGAAAACAAGTCACCTCTCACAAACACATATAAATATGCAGGACACAGAAAATAATAAAACATGCAAGAAAAGGACAGTGAAAGGAGAGTGAACCTAAAAGCTTAATTTATTCATGTACACTTGGATAATAAAACACATTTGTGACATCATTTAATAAAGACTAGCCCCGTCAATCCTGTGTGGCAGGCTATTTGCTAGAAACTCAAAATAAGGGTTTAATTGAACAAGGAAATAGCATGATCTGAGACTTTGATACCATATTCTGAACAAGCAGTGTCGCCAGAGCCAGAGTGGTTAATTGGGAGATTCAGGAGGATTCCCGATGGGCCGGCTCATGTCAATCTCTAGTTTGGGCCGATTGGGAGGGAAAAATAATTTTGAGCAGGATTTGGGCATGAAACTCCCGGCCTGAAAAAGGAGCTCACTCCGGCCCTGTCGCTAACCGATTTGAACGGAAAACCCTATTTGGACTTTGCATGCGCATGATTGAATGTCATTTCTGATGGATGCTGCAAGCTTATGGCTGCCTGTTTATGCTCATGCATGAGTCATGTTCCTTATCCCAGCCAACCGGGATTTTTTAACATCATGATTAGCTAAAGTACCACAGATTTATGAACCAAAGCCAAAGAAATGTTTGTCAACCGCGATTGTGTAATACAAATACAGCATTCCAAATACCAACACCATAGTGAATTTGAAGTTAGAGCTAATGTAGCTTTGGTAGTAATGTCCAAAACAAACAAAATTCTACAATTAATTGCATGTATAATTACAAGAATCCAGAAGTAGCTAGCTACATAGAAGAATGAAAACACTACATAAATCTACATCTAAATGTGCATCTTATTAAATTAGAATATCATCAAAAGTAAATTTATTCCAGTAATTAATTGCAATATGTATATTATATATATATATATATACAATTTAGATTCATGACAAACAGAGCGATTTCAAGTGTTTATTTCTGTTAATATTGATGATTATTGTTTACAGCCAATGAAAACCCAATTATCTCTGAAAAATTTTATATTATATAAGACCAACTGAAAATAATGATTTCTAATTCAGAAATGTTGGCCTACTGAAAAGTATGTACAGTAAATGCAGTCAATACTTGTTTTGCATGAATTACTGCATCAATGCGGCATGAGGCTATCAGCCTGTGGCACTGCTGAGATGTTATGGAAATCCAGTTTGCTTTAATTGCAGCCTTCAGTTTGTCTGCATTGTTGGGTCTGGTATCTCTCATCTTCCTCTTGACAATATCCCATAGATTATAGGGTTTAGGTCAGGCGAGTTTCCTGGCCAATAAAGCATAGTGATATTGTGGTTATTAAACCACACAATGGTACCTTTGGCAGTGTGGAGAGGTGCCAAGTCCTGCTGGAAAATGAAATTTCCATCTCCAAAAAGTTTGTTGGCAGAGGGAGGCATGAAGTGTTCTAATATTTCCTGGTAGACAGCTGTGCTGACTTTGGTCTTGATATAACACAGTGGACCTATACAAGCAGATGACTCTAGCAGCAGTCTACTCCTTGTGAATCTCCACCAAATTTTTAATGGCCTTTTCTTGACGATCTTTTCAAGGCTGCGGTTATCTCGGTTGCTTGAGCACTTTTTTCAACCACACATTTTCCTTCCACTCAACTTTCCAGTAATATGTATGGATACAGCACTCTGTGAAGAGCCAGCTTCTTTACCAATGACCTTTTGTGGCATACCCTCCTTGTGGATGTGTCAATGACTTCTGGACATTTAAGTTATTAGTCTTCCCCATGATTGTGTAGCCTACTGAACCAGAATAAGGGACCATTGTAACCACTTAAGAAGCCTTTGCAGGTGTTTTTTGTTATATATCTATATAATATATGCATTTCACTTTTGTATTAAATTACTGAAATAAATTACATTTTTGATGATATTCTAATTAATTGATATGTACCTATAGCTAGCTAGTTACCGCTAGCTATAATATTAGCTAGCTGGTAGCTAGTTGTCATGGTACAGCCCCGCGCCCCTCCCTTTGGATGTGCGTTTGTGTAATCTTTCTATGTAGTGCCATATATGTACTTCCTGTGGGTGTGGTTGTTTATGCGTTCACCTATCTTGTTAGTCTATTGCAGACGTGTGGACTCGAGTCACATGACTTGGACTCGAGTCCGACTCAAGTCACTAAACTGATGACTTGTTACTCGACTCGACAACATCACTGAAGACTTGCGACTTGACTTAAGCGCAGACTACACGACTTTTTTGTCCCTCACAATGTTCACTATGTCAGATTAGCAGTTATATTCGTTTCATGTCGTACTCGAGGAACTGGCAACACTACACGTTAGTCACCGACCAAACATCGTCCTCGTCCCGGCGTGAGTTCGTAGATCATCGTGCGGGGGCGGGGCATAGAAGCTGACAATAATGGCTACAGAAGCGCTTTGCGTGGTGGTAACGCTTTTGTGCTCAGAAAAGGACAGTTCCCCAGTCCAGCGCCGCGAAGCCCCCGTCTCCGAGCAGATCATGAAGCAGGACCCACTCTGTACGTACATGCTCTGCGCAGCTCAGGAGACGGAGGATGCACAGATGGCGGAATACTTCCGCACATCCGCGGTACGCGTGTGGAGGGAGAGACACGCCCCCCGCGTCCGCGGAACCACCACCCGGTGCTGTGGGCAGCTGTAATGTGGAGGAGAAGAGCGCCCCGCTCCTGGTCTTCCCCGAAGAGGAGGAGACCAGTGAGCCGTTTGTGGTGGGGGTAGGCGCCTTTGCCCTCTCTCCCCCCGAAGATGAGTTCGGAAGCGAGGATTCCGGAGAGGAGAGTGAGGGTGAGGGCAGCTGCCCTTCCCCCGGGTCCGTGGCTTCCCTGACGTCGGACGAGGAGAAGGAGACCAGCGCCACTCCATCGGTCTGCTCCGACGTCGATGAGCTCCCCGATAAGGCGGAGGAAGACGTCAGTCCTCCCCCATCCGTATGCTCAGAATCAACGGTGTATTACGGAGAGGGGGAGGACGTTAGCCCCCCTCCGTCCCTGCACTCCGAGTCAACCATGTGCTACGGGGAGAGAGGGAGCACCAGCCCACCTCCGTCCGTTTGTTCGACCCCTTCTGGGTTCGACAGCGGGAGTGAGGGAGAGGACAAGATCTCGGTGGGTTCTGCGGACACCGTGCGGGGAGAGAACGGGTGTCCGCTAGGCAGGAAAGCCTCTCAGGCGTCGTCAGAGAGGAGCAGCAGGTGCTGGTCAAGCTGCCCTGCCACGGACGAACCCATGTCCCTGGACCGGAGCCTCTCGGAGGGAGAGGAGGAGCCCATGTCCCTGGATCGGTGTGTCTCGGAGGAGGAAGGAGAGCCCATGGACACATCGGGGGACAAAACGCCGGTGATCCCGGCTGCGCGGGAAGGATCCAGCGCGGTTGGCGGTCCAAGGTGGGGGTTCCCGTCTCGGCTCCGGTGGCGCCCAGGAGGGAGGCCAAGGCTCCTCAGGCGAAGGTCTCAGGTGCAAGGACCAGGGTCGCACCAGGAGGAGCAGCGCGCACCGGAGGTGCGAAGCCGAGGACCGGTGGGACTCCGCCGCCGGTTCCGCCTGCCGCGCCCGCCCAGCCTGCTTTCCCTGGAGGGATAGCGCCACCGTTTGCGCTTTGGCAGGCAGCCGGAGCGATGCCGTGGCTGCCTGTCCCTATATGTCTGTCTGTTCCCCTGTGTCTCCCTAATCTCCTTTTCCCTCTTGTGCCTTTCGTGTTTCATGTACCTGTGTGTGTGTTTGTCAGCGTGCCTTTGTTTAATGTATTTTCCCCTGTCTTCCCAGGGAGGGTGTACTAGTGCTGTCCGCGGCGGTTCCCGCCGCCGGGGGTGACGGCTCTCGGAGGCTCGTGATCCCGGGGGCTCCGGACCTGCCCGTCGGTGTTTGTTCGGGGCATTCCCGCGGCGCGGGACGCTCCGGGAGTAGCGAGCCCCTGGCGGGGGGTTCTGTTACGGAACAGTTCCGGACCCTTCCCTGTGGGCGTGCCGCTATGTTGTCTGCGTGTCGTTATGTCCATGTTTGTACTTCCGTGGGTGTGGGTTGTTTGTGAGCGTGTTCGTGGTTACACCTGTGCCTTGTCTCGAGGTCACGTGGGTCTGTGTAATTCACCTATTTAATGTGCGTTAGCGCGGTGTCTAGTGCTCGTCTTTGTCTAAAGTTCATGCCCATGCAAGCATCGCGTCAGCGTGCTTGCTCCGTTTGTGCAGGACTTTACATGTTTGTGTGTTTGATTAAACGTTTAATGTTCACTGCAAGACGCGTGTCGTGCCTCCTGCTTCCTCCAGCACCACAGCGTCACATGTAGAACCTTTGCTTTCTATAGTTAAGTATTCTCTGAGCCTGGGCTACATTCCCAGTTCATTTAAACTTGCAGTCATCAAGCCGCTAATTAAAAAACCTGGTCTTAATCCCCAGGAACTGTCCAAGTATAGGCCAATCTCTAATCGTCTAACTCTCTTCCTTCTTACAGACAGAACATGTCTTAGAGTAATTTCAATCTGGATTTAGACCCCATCACAGCACTGAAACTTACTTTCATTAGCTGATGCAGAGAAGCTGGTCCATGCTATTGTCTCATCAAGATTGGACTACTGTAATAGTCTTCTAATTGGATGCTCTAAACTGTCCATAAAGAAGCTACAACTTGTACAGAATGCTGCAGCTAGTCCTAACTAAGGCTAGAAATTTTGATCATATTAGTCTTACTCTCTGCGTTACATTGAATTTAAAATTCTTCTGTTAACCTATATGGCGTTAAATTGTCTTGCTCCACAATATCTGAGTGAACTCATTGCTTACTACAACCCATCTCACCCTTTGCGCTCCCAAAATGCTGGATTTCTCCTAATTTCAAAAATTTGTAAGACTACAGAGCTTTCTCCTTTAAAGCCCCTCAATTATGGAATAGCGTTCCAGCTCCAATCTGAGATTCTGACACAGTTCCAATCTATGAATCTAAACTTAAGACTCAACGATTTATTCAAACCTTCAGTTAATATTCCCCGTGTGAAGGTGTGGGGCTCGGGGCCCCCAGACATTGAGACTTCTGGTACTCTAAGATGTTGATTCCAAAACCGGATTTCAAAAAAGTTGGTACACTAAACAAATTGTAAATAAAAACTGAATGCAATTATGTGGAGGTGGCAAATGTCATTATTTTATTCGTAATAGAACATAATACGTAATAGATCAAAAGTTTAATCTGAGTAAATGTAACATTTTAAAGGGAAAATATGTTGATTCAAAATTTCACAGTGTCAACACATCCCAAAAAAGTTGAGACAACTAGAAATAAGTGGCTGGAAAAAGGAAATATAACAAAGAGCTGAAAAGACCAATTAACACTAATTAGGTCAATTGACAACATGATTGGGTATAAAAAGAGCTTCTCAGAGTGTCATTGTCTCTCTGAAGCCAAGATAGTAAGAGGATCACTAATTCCACCATTGTTGCGCAAAAAGATATCAGAATGAAATAAATCAGAATGGTGTTACCCATCGTAAAATAGTTATCATCATCAACCATGCATAACATCATCAAAAGATTCAGAGAAACAGTTAGAGGCCTGTATTAGACATGAATGGGAGAGCATTCTTATTTCTAAACTTGAGAAACTGGTCTCCTCTGTCCCCAGACGTCTGTTGAGTGTTATAAGAAGAAGGGGGGGATGTCACACAGTGGTAAAAATGTCCTTGTCCCAACTTTTTTGGGATTTGTTGACACCATGAAATTTTGAAAACATATTTTTCCCTTAAAATTATACATTCGCTCAGTTTAAACTTTTGATCTGTAATTTGTGTTCTATTCTGAATAAAATATTAGATGTTGGCACCTCCACATCATTGCATTCAGTTTTCATTCACAATTTGTTTAGTGTCCCAACTTTTTTGGAATCTGATTTGTAATTCTAGACCACAAATACGGACTTGTGCTAGCGGGCTGCCCAATGGAGGATGGGTTCCCTTTTGAGTCTTGGTCCATCCGAGGTTTCTTCCTAATCCCCACCACCATAGGGAGTTTTTCCTCGCCACTGTCGCCTTTAGCTTGCTCGTTAGGGATCTGGTCCCATACGATTGTAAAGCTGCTTTGTGACAACATGTGTTGGAAAAATCGCTATATAAATAAATTTGACTTTGACTCAGACTATCTTCAGAGTTCAGAGCGCTAACTGCTCTTCTGATCCCTTCCATTTAACTGGCATTAAACTTTTAGCTTTGAGTCTGTGCTGTGTCTATGATGGAAATGGACATTAAAGTCGACCCAGCACAACCTCTTGTGTCTGCTGCATCTATCAGTGTGGTGGTAGCTAGTCCAGCCCTTTGTCAAAATTTAAACTACACATTTTCTGGGTGTAGATTCTGTGATGTATCTAGAATACTCCTTGTAACTACAATAAGGACCCACACATTGCTGTGGAGAAACATGTCATGTGGTGTTAACATGGCAGCCTGTTGCAACGTACCACACGGCAAGCAGTGCAGTTAACGCATGTGGGGTAAAATGGGCTTTAGATCCCACTATCTATCAGTAGTCTATGTTGAAATGATAGACCTGTTGGGGGGGGGGGGGGGGGGGGGGGGGGGTTGTTGTGCGACACTGCAAAAGTGAAGAGGGATATGAGGTGCCATGCACTGAAACTGTGGAAACACAGGGCTGCCAAAACTAACTGCACCACAGTCCTCGAAACCAAAATATTCTGGAAACACCCAAGAGCTGAGGCTCTGCCAACCATGTTGGGCTTTCCCCAACATCTCCAGCACAACAACTCTTACAGCACACGCCTCATCTTTAGTTTGGGTTAAAAGACCACATCAGGCCAGTTTGAATGTGTGTGTATGTGTGTTTTATACACAAGAAATATCCTCCAAATTACATAATTTCCTGAGTTTAACTCAGTATCTTAATTATCTTAATATCTTAATTAATACATGAGGACATCACAGTGTTATAAATCCTTAATCCATTTCAGTTGAGAGTTTTAAAGTTTGGAGTCACAGACAATGACACCAAACTTTTTAACTCAATGCTGTTTGGTTTCCTGCTTCCTGTTTCACCAGCGCACGGCAGCACGCTCGCACGCAAACGCGGATTCACGTACAGCGTTGTACAAAACAGCGTTTTATCATGTAGGAAGGACCTGCGGTATCTCTCCTTCACACACCGCGGGTGCAGCAGCCGGGCACTGAAGGAGCTGCTCAGTGCTGACAGGGAGTGGTGCATGAGGTGGGACAGGTTCTTCAACATGTGCTTGAATTTGGTCCTGGTCCTCCTGTCTCCCACCACCTCCACCGGGTCAAGATGTCCCCCAGGACAGAGCTGGACTTCTTGATGATTTTGTTCAGTCTCTTCCTGTCAGCAGTGGAGATGCTGCTGCCCCAGCAGACCACTCCATAAAAGATGGCTGATGCCACCACAGCATCGAAGAAGGTCCTCAGGAGTGTGTGCTCCACACCAAAGGACCTGAGTCTCCTCAGGAGATACAGTCTGCTCTGACCCTTCTGGTAAAGTGCAGCTGTGTTGTCGGTCCAGTCCAGCTTGTTGTTGAGATGAACACCCAGGTACTTGTAGGACCTCACCATCTCAATGTCCATTCCCTGGATGTTCACTGGTACAGGGGAAGAGTGTTTGGCCCTACGGAAGTCCACTACCAGTTCTTTAGTTTTACTGGTGTTAATCTGCAGACAGTTCCTCTGGAACCAATCCACAAAGTCCTGCGTCAGTCCTCTGTACTCCCTGTCGTCTCCCTCACTGATGAGGCCGACAATAGCAGAGTCGTCTGAGAACTTCTGCAGGTGGCAGCTGGCAGAGCTGTACTTGAAGTCAGCAGTGTAGAGAGTGAAGAGAAATGGAGCAAGGACTGTTCCCTGTGGAGCCCCCGTACTGCAGACAACCACGTCAGACTGGCAGTCTTGTGTCCTCACATACTGAGGTCGGTTTGTGAGGTAGTCCAAGATCCAGGTGGCGAGGTGATGGTCCAAACCAGCGCACTCCAGCTTGTCCCTCAGTAGTGTGGGTTGGATTGTGTTGAAAGCACTAGAGAAATCAAAAAACATGATTCTCACGATGTTCCAAAACAAGAGGTTTGTACACAGGGAGAAGATGAAGCAGGTTGTGATCAGATCTTCCTGGGGGGGGGGGGGTGATGAGTTATATGCTCCCTTTGTGTTGGCATAGAACAGATTCAGTATCTTGTCTGAAGATACTGGGTGAACATAGACAGGGTCGATGATGGAGAGCAGTTGTTAAAATCTCCAGAAATCAGAAGAAGGGCTTGGGGGTGCTGGGTCTGAATCCTGCACACTGCTGAGTGCAGGACGTCACAGGCAGTGTCGGCGTTAGCAGACGGGTGAACCATACGCAGCTATCGCGATAGCATGTGAGAACTCCCGTGGTAGATAGTAGGGTCTCATGCTAACGGCTAACAGTTCAATGTCCTTACAACAAATCTGCTCCTTAACAGTGATGTTCCCAGCGTTACACCATCTACTGTTCACGAACACTGCCAGTCCTCCTCCTTTCTTCTTACCACTCTCCTCTGTCCTGTCCGCCCGGGTGAGGTGAAAGCCTTCTAGGAAGACGAGAGAGTCCGGAGTTAGCGCCGTTAGCCACGTCTCCGTAAACACCATGACGCTACACTTGCGGAATTCCCTCTTGTGCCGGGTCAGCGCCGTTAACTCATCCATCTTGTTAGAGAGAGATCGTACATTGCCCATGATAACGGAAGGGAGAACTGGTTTGTAACATCTCCTTCTCGCCCGGCGCAGAGCCCCCGCGCGATTCCCCCGGCGTCTCCTCCTCAGCTCGCGGGGGATCTCAGCTCGTTCCCCTGGGGCGCCCGCTGAGTCCCGTAGCGTCAGAAGCTGCTCCTGAGTGTAAACAATGGGGTCCTGCATGCTGTGCACTGGATCCCCGGTCGCGTATATAATACGCGAGAAGTAACAAAGAAAGAAAAGTGCAAACTTCACTAGTTTACTGCCACGGTGTGCGGACAGAGTAAGGAAGTGCGTAAACTTAAACTGTTATAAAAAAGAGGGAAAAAGTAAGAGAAAAATGCTCACAATGAGCGGGAGCTGCTGTAACAGGTAGCCACTCGAGCGACGCCAGAGAAAAATCTAATTTTAAAAACCTAATTAAAATTTAATTAAATAATCAACATGAAGTGAGCAGGAATATTAAGCTAAGGCTATAACTTCTAAACATTAGATCGCTTGCATCAAAAGCTGTGATGGTGAACGAAATATTCTCAGATAACAGACTAAATGCACTCTGTTTAACACTAGAAGTGCCGCGCCTCATTTACATACTTATACCTAGAAGCGCAGAGGGCCGGTCATCTGAACGCTTTCACCACTAAACTATTGATCTTTATTTAGTTATACTAAATATTAAATGACATACGAATCTTTGCGACACCCGCTGGCAGAAAAGAGAATCACAGTCTTGAAGTGTAGGCGACGACGACAATATTACAGAGATACGAGTGAAATCGATTGAAACTAGCATGTGCAGGGTTTCTTTTAACAATGTAAAAATACTAGTTTATTAAAAGGACAATTCTGGGAAAAGTCATGAAAGGAGGGTTCTGAAATTGGATCCAGTGCAAAGATATTATTATTTTTTTGTGCTGCTGCGGTCAAGTGACCGGTGCTCGGCGCTTCTAGGTATAAGTAGGTCGACCAGAGGCGGCGCTTCTAG
The DNA here is from genome assembly GCF_052324685.1 of Brachyhypopomus gauderio. NCBI lineage: Eukaryota > Metazoa > Chordata > Actinopteri > Gymnotiformes > Hypopomidae > Brachyhypopomus > Brachyhypopomus gauderio. Next base: position 1,715,143 of record NW_027506891.1, read on the forward strand.
TAGACGTCACAGTGGTCAAATGACCGGAGCTTTGGCGCTTCTAGTGTTAACAGAGACATGGGCTAGAGTAGACGAATATGTAAGTTTTAATTAAGCAGCTCCTCCTGGATACAGTTATGTTCATCAGCCCCATATCACAGGGCGTGGAGGTGGAGTAGCCACAATATATGACACAGATATAGGTTTTACTGTAAAACCAACAACCTCTATTAACTCATTCAAAGCTTTGATAGGTGAAATAGGCAATAATCTCATAGGCAATAAAACAAAGCTTAAACTAGTGACCATCTATCGACCACCGGGTCCTTACTCAGAATTTCTTCAGGAATTTGCTGAGTTTCTTTCGGAACTAGTCTTAACACTAGAAGCGCCGCGCCTCATTTACATACTTATACCTAGAAGCGCGGAGGGCCGGTCATCTGACCGATTTCACCACCTCCTACTAGCGCCGTGTTGTTTTCACCTACTTAAAGCGCGCCTCGGGCGGTCAAAAGACCGCTGAGTCTTTACACAGGGAAGCTGGTACTGACACATAATTAACGCTAGATGGCGTTTTGCACAAAAGGAAGAATGAGCCGCCCAAACAAAATATTCGTAATGGTGACATTTGCACGTAACGTCAATATGTTAACAAATTAATGTGACTAAACCTTTTAGAATCAGTGCCTTGTGACCTTGTTCTCAGTAGCTTTCCCATTGTCAGTTTTGTTTAGTTTCATATTGCATTTCCTGGTTTGTGCGAAAACGTAAATGCAAAATATAGTTTCAGTTTTGTTTCTTGGTTAGTGTAATAGTTTGCTTGGTTAGTGTAATAGTTTGCTTATTTGTCTGTGTGTTATTCTGTTGGCATATATGTCACTATATTATCATGTACGTTCGCCACACCACTAACCCACTGGCCCGCACCCCCACTGTGAAGCGTTCACGTCTTTTGTCTTGCTAATGCTACAGACTGCGCTGCAGCCTTCCACCCCCACATCCACAAAAAGCTTGTTCGATACTCAGAGTAGCAAAGTGAAGCCCGTAGACCGAGCTAAAGCAAGTTTGTTTGTATACTCAATGTTACGCCATTTCAAGTTTTAATGTCTAAAAGTTGTGTATGTTAGTGAATTGTAGGATATGGTGAACATAACAAATCTACAAATAAATGTCTATAATGTTTTGTGTTAGACAAAGAACAAAAAGCATAAATAGGCAAAATAATTACAAAAATATCATTATAAAAGGTAGGCTATGTACCTTTGCGTAACAAAACGCAAAATTATTAAAATGATACGGATGGCTTCACGAATATAGTTGCCTCTGTCCTCTCTAATGTTCACTTTTTTATCTTGCCGTATTGTGTTGCCGTTTCAAATGAGGTGTTTGATCGGTGAATAGCCGATGTGTGATCCCACGTCCTAACGACCGTGTTATCACCGAGCGTTATCACCATTCGGTGATTTACATGTATCGTATATTGCATAAGTTTCGTTCCCCACCTCAAATTAAGTTCCATTTATGTAGTGAATTGTGAACTTGAGAATAAACCTCCACCGCTGTGGTTAATGTTCATGCACTGTTTGAACAATATTTATTAATTACAGCCAGGTTTTGGAGGTTGTAGAACACAGCTACAGGCCAACAACGGGTGCATCCCGTCTCTCTTTAGCGTATATTGCATAAGTTTCGTTCACCACCTCAAATTAAGTTCCATTTATGTAGTGAATTGTGAACTTGAGAATAAACCTCCACCGCTGTGGTTAATGTTCATGCACTGTTTGAACAATATTTATTAATTACAGCCAGGTTTTGGAGGTTGTAGAACACAGCTACAGGCCAACAACGGGTGCATCCCGTCTCTCTTTAGCGTATATTGCATAAGTTTCGTTCACCACCTCAAATTAAGTTCCCTTTGTTTTGATTTGTGTGTCAGCTTCACACAACTCAACATTCAAAACACAGCTTAGGTGCAGTCTTTGCACATTTCACAAATTTATCAAATATCTCCGAGATCATAGCAAATTTATCAGTCGCAAGGCGGGCAGCCCTTGTGCTCTTGTCATCAAAGCGCAGATAGCGCATGATATCTCTGAATGTCTGTCTAGACATTGTCATTGCTGTTCGATCGCCCAAGCAGAGTTTTCACTCAAACTGTGTAGCCGCGTCCCGACGAATTTATAGCTCACGTTGCCTCATGAATGCTATTGTGAATAAAGTGTTCATAACAGCACCGCCCATGCCATCATCTCAGTTTCGCTCGCAAAGGTATGCATTTACATACGTAACTTGCATTCTGCTTAATTCTTTTGTAATGCCAGTGTGTCAAAAGCAGCCATACATAATGTATGTATCTAACAGCTAGCCCTGGCGAAGAGGGATTATACCCGAGAGATCATTTATTTGAGATATTGACTTGATAAGTAGGCTAATTACCATTCGCAGAATTCCTGCAAACTACTAAAGCATTTATTAGGCAAAGCAAGACGCTCTCACGGTTTGAAAACCATTGATGTAAACTTATATATAGTATATATTAAATAATATTAATAAATAAAGTATATATTTTAAGACTTTGGAAAGTGAAACACTTTCACTTTCGTTCAACGGACGAATTCCGTTTTGTCTTTACACAATAATCAGTTTGAACTTTGAATAATTTAGTTTTGAAAACTATTGATCTTTATTTAGTTATACTAAATATTAAATGACATACGAATCTTTGCGACACCCGCTGGCAGAAAAGAGAATCACAGTCTTGAAGTGTAGGCGACGACGACAATATTACAGAGATACGAGCGAAATCGATTGAAACTAGCATGTGCAGGGTTTCTTTTAACAATGTAAAAATACTAGTTTATTAAAAGGACAATTCTGGGAAAAGTCATGAAAGGAGGGTTCTGAAATTGGATCCAGTGCAAAGATATTATTATTTTTTGTGCTACTGCGGTCAAGTGACCGGTGCTCGGCGCTTCTAGGTATAATTAGGTCGACCAGAGGCGGCGCTTCTAGTAGACGTCACAGCGGTCAAATGACCGGAGCTTTGGCGCTTCTAGTGTTAACCATCGAGAGATTTGTAATTGTGGGTGATTTCAACATTCATTATGAAAATGAATCAGACCCACTGAAAATCGCGTTCGATTCCATTCTAGATTCAATAGGTATAGCCCAAAATGTGACAGGGCCTACCCACCGCTGTAAACACACCTTAGACTTAATACTTACTTACGGATTAAACATAGAACATTTGGCAGTCATCCCCCAAAATGATGCCATTTCAGATCATTCCTCACTAATATATGAAATGACTTTATACAATGTACATCAGATGCGCCATACAAAAACCACGCGCACTATCACATCCGACACTGCAGCAACATTTATAAACTTACTGCCAGAGCTACAGAACACTATGCCACTGCAGCCCAATGAATTGGAACAGGCAACACAACAGTTTTATTCCACATTCAGCAATACCTTAGACAGTGTAGCTCCAATTAAAACAAAATTAATTAGGGAGAAAAAGCTTTCTCCATGGTATGACGACCACACTCGTCTTCTAAAACAGGCAGCTCGAGCAGCGTAGCGAAAATGGAAATCCACCTCACTAGAAGTGTTTAGAATCACATGGAAAGACGCCATAGTCAAATATAAACATGCCCTAATAAAAGCTAGAGCCGCATATTATTCGACACTAATAGAAAAGAACAAAAATAACCCTAGATTTCTCTTCACGACGGTATCTAAACTAACAAGAAATATCAACGACACTAGTTCTAATACAGCACTTACACACACTAGTGATGAATTTTTTTACTTTTTAAATAATAAAATAGATAATATCTGACTAAAGAGTCACAATACATCGCAGCCTAACCTCCAATCCAACCCCAGTAGTTTAGTTATTAGTAACTTTGCATCCAAAAATATTACTGAGCTAAATGGCTTCGATCCTATCGCAAAAAAAGCTCACAACAGTGATTAATTCGTCTAAGCCTACATCATGTATATTCGACCCAGTTCCATCCCGTCTATTTAAAGACCTACTCCCAGCCATTGCAGGGCCCTTACTTAATATGATTACCTGTTCCCTTAACCTAGGGTATGTGCCCAAACAATTAAAATGCGCCGTAATTAGACCCTTGATTAAAAAACAGACTCTTGATCCGCAGATTCTAGCTAACTATAGACCAATTTCTAATCTCACATTTATCTCTAAAATTCTAGAAAAAGCAGTTTCCAATCAGTTAAACCACTATCTCCAATCAAATAGTATCCATAAAAAGTTCCAATCAGGATTTAGACCAAACCACAGCACTGAAACAGCTTTACTCATGGTAGTGAATTATTTACTAATATTGGCAGATAATTGGCTCGTCTCGTTCTTTATACTGTTAGATCTTAGTGCAGCTTTTGATACTGTAGACCACACCATTTTGCTGGATAGACTAATCCATGCATTCATATCCTCTCGTTTAGATTATTGCAACAGTATCCTAGCTGGATGTTCTGGTAAATCGATAAACAAACTCCAGCTGGTTCAGAACGCAGCAGCACGAGTTTTAACAAAAACTAAAAAGTTTGATCACATTAGTCCCGTACTATCGTCATTACACTGGCTGCCAATTAGATTCCGTATTGACTATAAAATACTTTTATTAACATATAAAACACTGCACAGCTTAGCTCCAGACTATCTTAGTGAACTTATTGAACAATATAACCCAGCGCGTTCACTTCGCTCGCAGGATGCAGGGTTATTAACTGTTCCTAGGATCAAAAAGATCACAGCAGGTGGAAGAGCTTTTTCTTTTAAAGCTCCACAATTGTGGAATAATCTTCCTGCCTCTATTCGGGACTCGTTGACAGTCTTGCTAGGGCCCGGGACAAGAAAGTTTCATGTGCCATCCCCCCCCGCACGTCATTTGCATTTCCTCTGTAGCAGACAATCCTTGTGTTACGTCATCAGAGTTGTATAGTAACGAAGTAGAACTACTTCACTACTGTACTTAAGTACTAAAATGCTGTATCTGTACTTTACTGGAGTGTTATTTTGTTCTCCTACTTCCACTTTTACTTCACTACATATTTTCCATCAGTTTAATACTTTTACTCCAATACATTTTTTACGTGCTGTATAGTTACTCGTTACAATTATAAACATGTTAAGCGAGCAGGCTGTCTTATGAGAAAACTGCGCATGCTACGGTCGCGTCTCGTTTACTCTGCTGCTGCCTTCGCTGAACACATGAGCTTCGTAATCTAGGTTCACTTGACACGTCGTGACTGGCGCAAGGGTCCACGCGGAAAAAATGATGCAATCGCGCTGGCTCCGCCAATGCGCGTTGGCCACGCGCGCGGTCGCGTCGCGAGGTCGTGCACCTCTCGATTTTTGTGCGTGCGAAGTTACAAGGTGGAATTTATACACTTGTGCGGCACTTTGAAGGTCCATTTTCAGTATTTTCCAGCACCTTCAGCTTGATTTACATATTTATACAAATACACATATATTCGAAATTATTCCAAATAATTCTCTTTTTAGCCTATCTCATTAAAAGAGATGGTACAGTGTTTGGTAACAGCAGAAGAGCGCAGTAAGCATGACTTAGGTTAGATATCTTAGCTAACTAACCTAATTATGTTCATGGCGTGCTGCAGAATTCACTTAATATTAGCTGGCAATAAAGGCGACGTGCTGACTAATCATGTGTCCATTTTTATATTGTAGTGTTTTTATAGGGTAAGGGCATTTAATTAGGGTAAACGCAGGGCAGTAGGCTCACCCTTAGAATCCGACAGATGGATTTTACGTCCAAAATACACCTCATTTTCTCAGCTAAATGAAGGCGAATTTGTACTTCTGCGTCAAACCTACGACGTAGCGGGACATAGGTTATCTGTTTTTTGTGTACGAAGTGTTAACCCCAGTTTTTTAAGTACATACAGAACACTTGTATTTGTGATCTTTGACATCTTTGATTTGTAAGTGATATATAAAAACAATTTATAATCAAACTTTAATGGCTTTCTGTAATTAATTCAAAACACAATACTTGTTCTTTTTACTTTCAGTACGTGAGTAATAAATTTTAGACTAAACTACTTGCAATACTTAAGTACAAAAAATGCTGAATACTTCTGTACTTCTACTTAAGTAAATTTTTTAAAGAACACTTCAACTTCTACTCAAGTAAATTTTTTGATAGAGTACTTGTACTTTTTTGTACGCAGTGGCACCGCCCGTGCGCGATGGCCTCACTCGCTGTCGATTCGCGAGGTCGTGCACCTCTCCACTTTTGTAACTTCGCGCGCAAAGTTATGTTTGCAGGCTTCATACACTTTTACAAGGTGGAATTAAAGCACTTGTACGTCACTTTAAAGGTTCAATATTTACCAGCACGTTAAAGTTAATTAAGTTAAATATTTATACATATACTCGAAATGATTCGAAATAATTCGCTTTTTATCACATTATTTAATGGTGGTTTATTTTCAAAACGCCAAATATTAACGTCTTCACGTTCTCTCATGTTTCGTCCTGGAATTACAAGAGGCTCGTATTTGTTAACGTAATACAAGAGAACTGTTCAGTCAGACAGCTATTTGTTGTGAAACGAAGTAGTTACAATTTCAGGCATTTTCAAGTACTTTAGCCTAAATTCTTTCAAACCTGGAACACAATGCGATCGGTGCTGGATCAAACCATTTTTCAGTGGGAGGCGGTGGTGTATGCACTTAATGGAAAATATGCAGATAGGTAAAAAACATATATTTTAGCCATTGAGCTTATTTTGAGTACAGAATTTTATATTAATGAAAGATTACAAGATTATTTAAAAATTATAGACTTTAAATAAAAAAATAATTGCTGGGTTCTTTGATGGGCCCCCCTGGCCCTGGGGCTCGGGACAACAGACTCGGTTGTCCTCCCCTGTCGATGGGGCTGGACACGGTCTCAATGATTAAATCTCGACTAAAAACCTTTTTACTTTGGCCTTTGAATAATCTGTTACATATTTACCACATCACGTATCTTTTCTCCGAGGTTCACCTGGGGAGTAACACTGCAGTCGGAGCCTACAATACCAGCATCACTGCTCAGACACGGAATGAAAGCCTGGCGTTCATCAACAGACATTTACAGTGACAATATCAAAGCCAAGAATTTTCATTTTTACCTTTTACTTAGTCTGATTGTGTGATTTGTGTGTGACTTCTGTATTTGTCTGTATTTTGTGTAATTTGTGTGTTAACGGGCCGCCCAATGGAGGATGGGTTCCCTTTTGAGTCTTGGTTCTCCCGAGGTTTCTTCCTATTCCCCACCATCATAGGGAGTTTTTCCTCGCCACTGTCGCCTTTGGCTTGCTCATTAGGGTTCTGGACCCATAGTATTATTAACCCTGTAAATCCTGTAAAGCGCTTTGTGACAACATGTGTTGTGAAAAGCGCTATATAAAGCGCAAATAAACTTTGATTTGATTAAGAAAATGTGTGATAGATTAACACACTTTTTAAAAGATAACTTAAAAACAGAATTATTTAATATTGCATTTAATTAGATTGAGATTGTTTCTGTTATGTAGTTTCATTCACTGTTTATTTTTGCATTTAAATATTTCAGTTTGTTATTGTCTACAATTTTGTTTTAGTTTGTTCTTGTTTTTGGTAAATATCTAATATGATATAATCTTTCTAGATCTATTTTTTTTAATCTATATTTAATCTATAATTATAGTTTTATGGTTATTTATGATGATGATTGTCACGCTACAGCCCCTGACCCCTCCCCTTGGGCGTCTGTTTATGTTGTCTACGTCTAGTCGTCTGCGTCTATGGATCTTCGTGGGTGTGGTTGTGTCTGAGTGTGTTCATCGCTCTCACCTGTGGCTCGTCTCGTGATCAATTGGGGTGTATGTGGTTTGTCTATTTAATGCGCGTTCGCCCAGTGTCTGGTGCTCGTCTTTGTTAGGGTCATTTGTGGGTGACCATTGTGAATGTTTAACGTAAGCTGTCTGCTCCTTTATGTTAAATAAAGTGGCTGTGTGTAAGGAAGACTGGACTCTTGCCTCCTCCCAGCATCACAATGATAATGATGATTGTTATTACTACTACTACAACTCTTGTTCTTATTGTCTGTAAATGGGAAGTGGATGCTTAGACTCCAAATTTAATAATTTGGCAATATGGAATCACTGTAGCAAGGTTATGAGGCCATCAGTGATCATCAGTGACCTATCAGTGGGAGAACATTGTACTGATGTCCCAACACACTGGCACAGCACAGCAACTCTATGTCCTACAAACACAAACCCAACATCAAACACTCATGCTGGGCAATGATGGGTTTTTGTGCTCTGGGCTCAGGAGTTTGTGAAAAGCACGTGTCCTGCTTTATTGTGAATTGCAAAGAGACTGGAGGTCTGAATGGCTGCATAATAGCTGAATAGATTTAGGTGTACTATATTCGGGGGGGGGGGGGGTGCTATAAAGATTTGCTCTTGGACTGATGAGACAGTTCTGGAGAAATCTCTCCTTTGTTCCCTCTTGCTCTCTCTGTCTCTCACTCTTTCTCTCTCTGTATACATCTATTAGGTAACATTCAGGTAATACTTTTTATGCTGTACAGTACTTTTTTATGCTGTAATGTACTAACATTTGAATGACCTCATTACAATACCAAACCAATTGGCTATATGGCTATGTATGATATGACTTGTATTATACTAATCAATCCAATGTAACCTTAAACTCATGTCATACTCAACTCATCAAATATAGAACTAAGCTAAACAGATTGCTGACCGCAATCGCCTAGAAAGAATATAATAGCTGCATGTTAAACATGTTAGGCTAGCTGAACTGATAAAGCAGTAGTTTTTTTTTATCTCAAACCCACTTCCATCATTGGTTGTAGGTGGAATTGGGACCATTAAATATAATAACAAAAGCCAGGAAGACCAGCTATGAGACAAGGTTCAAATGAGCATATAGTTTAATACTAGTATAAGGATGCAGCACACATTCAGTCATTAAAACCAAAGCAGCTCTTGGCACAGCTTGGTGTAGCATTTAGCCAGCCAAACACTAGATAAATGTTAGTGTTACTAAGTGGTAAAGGAAATGGTTTGTCAGAACAAATACCAAATCAATTATTCACAGAGACCACCGATAATAAAGAGAGTGCACTGTAAATGTGTGCGTGTATGTGTGTGTGTGTGTGTGTGTGTGTGTGTGTGTATGTGTGTTTTATGCTCCAGACTACCAGATCAGTCCAATGTGGGTGACATTTCCTTACCAGACCACAAGAATGCCCAACAACAGAGAACACTTAAAGCAGTTCTCTCCTCTGTAAAGACCCACTGTATATAGCTGCTCTGACACTGCCAAAGACAGAGTGTGTCAACCTGTCATGATGCCGCTTGTTGTTACATCTCTGTTTAATGCTAATTAAACAGCTAGTTAAATGCAAGAGCATTTAAGTGGATTGTACATCCAAAACCTATTTCATGTTGAGAGGCCAGAGGCATGAGGGAGCGATTGGAAAACGTTAATGTGTGTGTGTGTGTGTGTGTGTGTGTGTGTGTGTGTTTGTGTGTTTGTGTGTGTGTGTGTGTGTATGTGTATGGGCGTATGTGTGTGGGCGTATGTGTGTGGGCGTATGTGTGTGTGTGTATGTGTGTGGGCGTGTGTGTGTGTGTATGTGTGTGGACATATGTGTGTGGGCGTATGTGTGTGGGCATATGTGTGTGGCCGTATGTGTGTGGGCGTATGTGTGTGTGTGTATGTGTGTGGGCGTGTGTGTGTGTGTATGTGTATGTGTGTGTGTACTTGCTGTCCAAAGCATTAGTAAAACCAGTGGTGACTAAGAGGCCAGCAGAAAATCACATGTTGGGAGCTGTCTTTGTTGTCTAGGTTGTGAGATAGAAGGAAGGAAGTGTTACACTAAACACACAGCTATAAACAGATGTGTTTAGGAGGGTGTAATAGAAAAACAATAATAAATAGATTGTATTGGTATTGCAAAACCATGAGGGGAGTCAGTCTCCTTTTACTTCACAGTGCATTAGGTCTGAACCCGCTCCCACGCGGGGCTGTCCTGCCTGGCTTGTGTACACAGCACTGACTTCTCATGGTCATTATGGTGATTTTTGTGGTGGCACAAACAGGCTGCATTTCCTGACATCTGTGTAGGAGTTTCACCTACTAATCCTTTAAAGTAGATATAATTTGTTTTACCTTAATTATTAATCAGTCTCATTAATTTTAGAATCAGTCTCATATTCTAATTATACCAGAACCACAAGTTTAGTTATCAACTAAAGGTAATGAATGGTTTGGTATCTGAAGGATTTAACAATGAATTCTTTGGAGGTTTTGGCAACAACCACTTTTGAATGACATCAACACAGACAATTTGGTGAAAATAAATGATACATTTATTTAAAACCAACTATTCTAAAACACAAAGAGCATCAACATGGATCAGTATATTTACAGTGAAGACTCAGCATCTAGTGTGTGTGTGTGTGTGTGTGTGTGTAAAAAAAGGGGAGGAGTAAGTGTGCGCGCTTGTGCGCGTGTGAGGAGGCGGAGTTGTAATCTCAGTTCTCCTATGGAGAACAAAGCAACTAAAATGGCGCCGACTTTAAACAGTAGAGCAGCGCGACTATGTTAATGAGCTCAGCTGGTTTATTCCAACGTGGTCAGAACAAAGAGTAATGGCGCTGGCTTACTAACTAAAAATTAATGTAGTGTGTCTGAGAATGGGAACTACAAGTTGTCAAATATTCAGAAGATATAACATGGAGATTGCATACCAGGTGGAGAACTTGTGTGTACAAATCTTAACGAAGTTTATGACTAAAGTTAAACATTCAGAATGTATTAACAGAAAACTTGGTTAACTCTGCAGTTCAAGTAACTTTGCCCTTCTATAAACTATGCCCAGCGGTAAGAGTCTCACATGTTGAGTGTTTTGGGTGGTTTCCTCGTCCTCCCTGAATTCTCCTGGAATTAGGAGGGAATTTCCACCGCCAACTCCTCGTTGATTAAAAGCGACGTCGTCCAGGTGTGCTGGGGAATCGTCCAGGAATGAGAGTCTCGTTCACGGTTTAACAACAGGGAATTGATCGCCTTTGTTTCAGTCCGTGTGGCCGCGTTAGCAAGCTTGATTGAAGTAGTTCGGTGAATCTGTTGTCGCGGTAACGTTGATCGGTTGCTGGTTAGATTACACCGTAACTCGGGCTCGTTAATTAAGTAGTACGACTTTCAGCTGTTTGCTGTTAGTCGTTGCAAAGTTCGCGTGTTCTCAAAGAAAACCGGAGAGAGAGAAGTGGCGGAGCCTCTCTTTAATAGGTCTAACCTATGTGTCGGTCAAACCAGAGAGAGAGAGATATTACGGAGCCTCTCTTTAATAGGTCTAACCTATGTGTCGGTCAAACCAGAGAGAGAGAGATGAATGGCTGTTCAGGGTATTTAAACACCTGAACTGTAGACACACCCTTACTTCCGTCAAAGCAAGCTTGTTCAATGTGTTGCCAGTGGTACTGCCACCTGCTGGTTTAGCATGGTACCTACATTCCCCCCTTGGTCTTCAGACTGGGGCTGATGTCATAGTCCTGAAGAGCACAAAAGGTTATCCATGCAGTCCATGTTCCCTGTAGCATCCACTGGGAGGTGATCAATTCCATGAGTCAGTTGTCCATCCCACTCATAGCATGATCCATGAGATGGCTGGGATATGCTGTAGAGACACATCTGGGCAACAAGTTCACTACTGGGCAGTTCTTGAACAGTAACTAAGGTTAACCAAATCAAGAAAAACAATGAAAGAATAATGCATGGCTTAGATTTCTCTTGGCTTTATACAAAGAAAACAAGGTCACATGCAGGGTTAAATGCCTTTGATGGAAAAGAGGAAATACATCAGGCATGGAGAAAGGTGTGGAGTTAGCACATGTTGGTGTTAGTCTGTTGGCTGGAACAAACCTAACAATGCTTTAAAGGAAAGATCTTGCTGGACTAAAACATTTGGGTTAATGTCCAGTTAGAGTGTGGCTTCTTGTGAGATCTAGTAAAATGTAAATGGGGGTTTAACTGAGGTGTAATGCCTCATCCTATCCTGTGGTAGACAAGTATTTAAGTATCTCACACTTGCTATACTGGTAGAGGAGAGAATAAGATCTGTGTGAGGGGTAAAATGTAGAAGTTAGGAGGTAACGCCGGGTACACCCCCCTTAGTAGAGAACCTACTGCATTGAAAATGCAGAGATGTGGGCGGAGATGATGCCAGGAACATCTCCCTTTAAAGGGTTAGAGATCTGGAAACATAGCTACATGTTTACAGGCTGAAGGTTTACATGTAACTTCATATAAAGTCAGTTCTACCTCCCCCCTGGCTCAGGCTGGAGGTCCACTGACTGACCCTTATCTATGGCTGTCCCCCCTTCCACTGGTTCTGCCTCTCTTTCCACCTCTTGGCTCTGTCCCTGTGACGAGAGTAGTGAGAGGGGCCTGCAGAAAGAACAGTGTCTGAATTTACAGGGAAATCATAGGGAGGATCTTGGAGCTCTTTGGAGTCTCCTTCAAGCATACTGGGCTGCACAACAGTCTCCCAAACTGTCTGCGTGGTCTTTCTGATCTCACACATCGACAGGTCACCTTGGCGTGCTAAAAGTGTGACATGGGTTCTCACACAAGGGTGGAGATTGTGCAAAAATAGGGATTTGAAGGTTCGGTCTTCTGTGAGACCTGGTCCATTTCTTCCCTGGAAAAATGTTTGTTTCAAGCGATTAAAGTAATCCCTGGGATGCTCTGAACGCTTGTGCTTAATTTTAATGGCTGACATGAATGCTGACGCTTCGTCACAATAAGGGGAATACTCCTCAGCGAGGGCTTTGCATAGCTGAGTGTAACTGTCCCTAATGGAAAACGGCTGTGATTCTATGAATGTGCGAACTGATCTAGAGGTGGTTTTCCAAATTAGCTTCACTTTCTCTCGTTCTGTTGCATAAGGCAAGTCCGAGAGGCTACACTCAATTTCTTTGAGGTAGTCTTCAACATGGTAGATTGACCTTGCTGGGTCGAATGGCTCCATGTCCTTGGCTAGTGAATCTAGTAACTTTAACCGAGGGAAATGTCCAAGGACATGTCTATTAGAATAGGAAGGTGGACCTTCACTATCCAAGTGTTGTAACTCTTGGTCAATAGGATGCCTACTGCCTCCTGTCTCTCTGTGCCTAGGTGGCAGTAATGAGCCTTTATGCATCTCAAGTTGAGAAATATCTGTATTTCTCCTTGAGGAAAAAGCTGTAGCATGTACGTCACTGTGCCAGCCTGTGCGTGGGTCAGTGGAATGATGCTCAGCGTTTAAGTAAGGCCTGTTATCTGCTCTATCTGGTGAGATGTCCCTTGTCTGTACGTTCTGCCGGTGGTGTACATCAGCATGCCTCCTGCCGACCTGCTCTGTGTGCATAGGGGGCAACAGTGAGCCTTTGTGCATCTCAAGTTGGGAAATTTCTGCATTTCCTCTTGAGGAAATAGCTGGAGCATGTACATCACTGTGCCAGCCTGTGCGTGGGTCAGTGGAATGATGCTCAGCGTTCATACAAGGCTTCCTAACTGTGGTACCTAATGAGATGTCCCTGGTCTGGACATTACACAGAGGATAATGATCACCAGCATGCTTTCTACCTTCCTGGTCTCTGTCCATAGGGGGCAACAGTGAGCCTTTACGCATCTCAAGTTGAGAAATACCTGCATTTCTCCTTGAGGAAGAAGCTGGAACACGTACATCACTGCGCCAGCCTGTGCGTGGGTCAGTGGAATGATGCTCAGCTTTTAAGTAAGGCTTCCTAGCTGTTGTACCTGACGGGATGTCCCTGGTCTGGACATCATGCAGAGAATAAGGAGGGTCAAAAAACATAGCAGGATTAGTTTTACTCTTTTTGTTACTCAAGAGTAAGGGGGCAGAAGCTAGGGACGAGTAAGAGGGCTCTGCTGACTCGTAGCAAGAGGATGCAGACAGGGCATCTACTCTAGGAGGGTGATTCTCCACAGAGGCTTCACATTGAGCTTCAGAAGCTGAACCGTCAGTAGTATCATATGGATACTCTGAGGAAGAACTAGTTGCATCTAATCTAAGACTCGTGGGGACTGGAGCCGGGGCCTTAGGATGTACGACAGGTGTATCATCACCTGTGGAGTGCTGACTATATGGGCTTTCTACTGTAACTAATAAAGAAGGTCTAGAGGTGCCGGATCTAGTTGCAAGGAAATCTTGCGCTCTCGCACGAGCAAGCTCACTCTCCCTTTGGAGGCGGGCAGTTTCTGTTAAGCCCGTGTGACGTTCACTTACGGTGAGCACGTCATTCAGCGCATGAGTGGTCAGTTGGAGGTTGTGGCAAAGGCTCTCAACCTCAGAACTGAGCTTAGCAGTGTCCTGTTTGAGGAGTCTATTTTCCTTGCGTAGTGCCTCTACTTCTAAGAGAGCCTGCTGCTGACATAGAAGGAACATTTTAAAAACTACATCTGGAACGGTAGGGGTCTCCTCAAAGTAGTCCTTTAGAGGTTTGTCAACATCCTTCCTACCTGGTTCAAGCATCTGAAGGAGCTGAAGCAAAGATTGACAAGTATTCTGTTTTAGAAAAGTCATGGTTAGTCTAAATGTACTTATAGACTAGCTCAAAAAAAGGGACAAAATCAAGTCAGCTTCAGTACAATCTGGCTTAGCTATTGCGCCAGGACCTTGTGTCTGGGCAGGTAAAAAGGGTAATTACCTAGGTGGACAAGCCAAATTGAAACTGGGGTAAAAAGAATTGTGCCAAAGGTGATTATGGTCTCTGAAACTAAACACTAGCACACTGGACCAAAGACTGCAACAGTGAAGTTATACAAAGACAGTGAAGTCTGATAACTGTGCTAAATAATTATCCTGATACTTCTGCAGTACAGGGGAAATCAGTGGGATGCCACACAAGTTAAAGCAACTGAATTAGTATTGAAGTAATCAGAAATTAAATGAGTGAAATAAATATACTGATCTTCAGTTGATTGCTCAATGAATGTGAATAGTAACCAAATGGTAAACAAATTAGAAGAAGGTATCACCAAACTGTAGTTACCAAGTATTAGCTTTCCTCTATAGGAAGACTTGGGAAGCGCTCTGGCGCCCTCTTCTGGCGAATTTGGAGATGGTCCTATTCTAATGGCTTGAAAGCCTGTGATATGAAAAATATGGTTGATATCAAACAAATATGGTTGAGCCAGAAATCTGCCTCACACGGGGCACCAATTATGTAGGAGTTTCACCTACTAATCCTTTAAAGTAGATATAATTTGTTTTACCTTAATTATTAATCAGTCTCATTAATTTTAGAATCAGTCTCATATTCTAATTATACCAGAACCACAAGTTTAGTTATCAACTAAAGGTAATGAATGGTTTGGTATCTGAAGGATTTAACAATGAATTCTTTGGAGGTTTTGGCAACAACCACTTTTGAATGACATCAACACAGACAATTTGGTGAAAATAAATGATACATTTATTTAAAACCAACTATTCTAAAACACAAAGAGCATCAACATGGATCAGTATATTTACAGTGAAGACTCAGCATCTAGTGTGTGTGTGTGTGTGTGTGTGTGTAAAAAAAGGGGAGGAGTAAGTGTGCGCGCTTGTGCGCGTGTGAGGAGGCGGAGTTGTAATCTCAGTTCTCCTATGGAGAACAAAGCAACTAAAATGGCGCCGACTTTAAACAGTAGAGCAGCGCGACTATGTTAATGAGCTCAGCTGGTTTATTCCAACGTGGTCAGAACAAAGAGTAATGGCGCTGGCTTACTAACTAAAAATTAATGTAGTGTGTCTGAGAATGGGAACTACAAGTTGTCAAATATTCAGAAGATATAACATGGAGATTGCATACCAGGTGGAGAACTTGTGTGTACAAATCTTAACGAAGTTTATGACTAAAGTTAAACATTCAGAATGTATTAACAGAAAACTTGGTTAACTCTGCAGTTCAAGTAACTTTGCCCTTCTATAAACTATGCCCAGCGGTAAGAGTCTCACATGTTGAGTGTTTTGGGTGGTTTCCTCGTCCTCCCTGAATTCTCCTGGAATTAGGAGGGAATTTCCACCGCCAACTCCTCGTTGATTAAAAGCGACGTCGTCCAGGTGTGCTGGGGAATCGTCCAGGAATGAGAGTCTCGTTCACGGTTTAACAACAGGGAATTGATCGCCTTTGTTTCAGTCCGTGTGGCCGCGTTAGCAAGCTTGATTGAAGTAGTTCGGTGAATCTGTTGTCGCGGTAACGTTGATCGGTTGCTGGTTAGATTACACCGTAACTCGGGCTCGTTAATTAAGTAGTACGACTTTCAGCTGTTTGCTGTTAGTCGTTGCAAAGTTCGCGTGTTCTCAAAGAAAACCGGAGAGAGAGAAGTGGCGGAGCCTCTCTTTAATAGGTCTAACCTATGTGTCGGTCAAACCAGAGAGAGAGAGATATTACGGAGCCTCTCTTTAATAGGTCTAACCTATGTGTCGGTCAAACCAGAGAGAGAGAGATGAATGGCTGTTCAGGGTATTTAAACACCTGAACTGTAGACACACCCTTACTTCCGTCAAAGCAAGCTTGTTCAATGTGTTGCCAGTGGTACTGCCACCTGCTGGTTTAGCATGGTACCTACATTCCCCCCTTGGTCTTCAGACTGGGGCTGATGTCATAGTCCTGAAGAGCACAAAAGGTTATCCATGCAGTCCATGTTCCCTGTAGCATCCACTGGGAGGTGATCAATTCCATGAGTCAGTTGTCCATCCCACTCATAGCATGATCCATGAGATGGCTGGGATATGCTGTAGAGACACATCTGGGCAACAAGTTCACTACTGGGCAGTTCTTGAACAGTAACTAAGGTTAACCAAATCAAGAAAAACAATGAAAGAATAATGCATGGCTTAGATTTCTCTTGGCTTTATACAAAGAAAACAAGGTCACATGCAGGGTTAAATGCCTTTGATGGAAAAGAGGAAATACATCAGGCATGGAGAAAGGTGTGGAGTTAGCACATGTTGGTGTTAGTCTGTTGGCTGGAACAAACCTAACAATGCTTTAAAGGAAAGATCTTGCTGGACTAAAACATTTGGGTTAATGTCCAGTTAGAGTGTGGCTTCTTGTGAGATCTAGTAAAATGTAAATGGGGGTTTAACTGAGGTGTAATGCCTCATCCTATCCTGTGGTAGACAAGTATTTAAGTATCTCACACTTGCTATACTGGTAGAGGAGAGAATAAGATCTGTGTGAGGGGTAAAATGTAGAAGTTAGGAGGTAACGCCGGGTACACCCCCCTTAGTAGAGAACCTACTGCATTGAAAATGCAGAGATGTGGGCGGAGATGATGCCAGGAACATCTCCCTTTAAAGGGTTAGAGATCTGGAAACATAGCTACATGTTTACAGGCTGAAGGTTTACATGTAACTTCATATAAAGTCAGTTCTACCTCCCCCCTGGCTCAGGCTGGAGGTCCACTGACTGACCCTTATCTATGGCTGTCCCCCCTTCCACTGGTTCTGCCTCTCTTTCCACCTCTTGGCTCTGTCCCTGTGACGAGAGTAGTGAGAGGGGCCTGCAGAAAGAACAGTGTCTGAATTTACAGGGAAATCATAGGGAGGATCTTGGAGCTCTTTGGAGTCTCCTTCAAGCATACTGGGCTGCACAACAGTCTCCCAAACTGTCTGCGTGGTCTTTCTGATCTCACACATCGACAGGTCACCTTGGCGTGCTAAAAGTGTGACATGGGTTCTCACACAAGGGTGGAGATTGTGCAAAAATAGGGATTTGAAGGTTCGGTCTTCTGTGAGACCTGGTCCATTTCTTCCCTGGAAAAATGTTTGTTTCAAGCGATTAAAGTAATCCCTGGGATGCTCTGAACGCTTGTGCTTAATTTTAATGGCTGACATGAATGCTGACGCTTCGTCACAATAAGGGGAATACTCCTCAGCGAGGGCTTTGCATAGCTGAGTGTAACTGTCCCTAATGGAAAACGGCTGTGATTCTATGAATGTGCGAACTGATCTAGAGGTGGTTTTCCAAATTAGCTTCACTTTCTCTCGTTCTGTTGCATAAGGCAAGTCCGAGAGGCTACACTCAATTTCTTTGAGGTAGTCTTCAACATGGTAGATTGACCTTGCTGGGTCGAATGGCTCCATGTCCTTGGCTAGTGAATCTAGTAACTTTAACCGAGGGAAATGTCCAAGGACATGTCTATTAGAATAGGAAGGTGGACCTTCACTATCCAAGTGTTGTAACTCTTGGTCAATAGGATGCCTACTGCCTCCTGTCTCTCTGTGCCTAGGTGGCAGTAATGAGCCTTTATGCATCTCAAGTTGAGAAATATCTGTATTTCTCCTTGAGGAAAAAGCTGTAGCATGTACGTCACTGTGCCAGCCTGTGCGTGGGTCAGTGGAATGATGCTCAGCGTTTAAGTAAGGCCTGTTATCTGCTCTATCTGGTGAGATGTCCCTTGTCTGTACGTTCTGCCGGTGGTGTACATCAGCATGCCTCCTGCCGACCTGCTCTGTGTGCATAGGGGGCAACAGTGAGCCTTTGTGCATCTCAAGTTGGGAAATTTCTGCATTTCCTCTTGAGGAAATAGCTGGAGCATGTACATCACTGTGCCAGCCTGTGCGTGGGTCAGTGGAATGATGCTCAGCGTTCATACAAGGCTTCCTAACTGTGGTACCTAATGAGATGTCCCTGGTCTGGACATTACACAGAGGATAATGATCACCAGCATGCTTTCTACCTTCCTGGTCTCTGTCCATAGGGGGCAACAGTGAGCCTTTACGCATCTCAAGTTGAGAAATACCTGCATTTCTCCTTGAGGAAGAAGCTGGAACACGTACATCACTGCGCCAGCCTGTGCGTGGGTCAGTGGAATGATGCTCAGCTTTTAAGTAAGGCTTCCTAGCTGTTGTACCTGACGGGATGTCCCTGGTCTGGACATCATGCAGAGAATAAGGAGGGTCAAAAAACATAGCAGGATTAGTTTTACTCTTTTTGTTACTCAAGAGTAAGGGGGCAGAAGCTAGGGACGAGTAAGAGGGCTCTGCTGACTCGTAGCAAGAGGATGCAGACAGGGCATCTACTCTAGGAGGGTGATTCTCCACAGAGGCTTCACATTGAGCTTCAGAAGCTGAACCGTCAGTAGTATCATATGGATACTCTGAGGAAGAACTAGTTGCATCTAATCTAAGACTCGTGGGGACTGGAGCCGGGGCCTTAGGATGTACGACAGGTGTATCATCACCTGTGGAGTGCTGACTATATGGGCTTTCTACTGTAACTAATAAAGAAGGTCTAGAGGTGCCGGATCTAGTTGCAAGGAAATCTTGCGCTCTCGCACGAGCAAGCTCACTCTCCCTTTGGAGGCGGGCAGTTTCTGTTAAGCCCGTGTGACGTTCACTTACGGTGAGCACGTCATTCAGCGCATGAGTGGTCAGTTGGAGGTTGTGGCAAAGGCTCTCAACCTCAGAACTGAGCTTAGCAGTGTCCTGTTTGAGGAGTCTATTTTCCTTGCGTAGTGCCTCTACTTCTAAGAGAGCCTGCTGCTGACATAGAAGGAACATTTTAAAAACTACATCTGGAACGGTAGGGGTCTCCTCAAAGTAGTCCTTTAGAGGTTTGTCAACATCCTTCCTACCTGGTTCAAGCATCTGAAGGAGCTGAAGCAAAGATTGACAAGTATTCTGTTTTAGAAAAGTCATGGTTAGTCTAAATGTACTTATAGACTAGCTCAAAAAAAGGGACAAAATCAAGTCAGCTTCAGTACAATCTGGCTTAGCTATTGCGCCAGGACCTTGTGTCTGGGCAGGTAAAAAGGGTAATTACCTAGGTGGACAAGCCAAATTGAAACTGGGGTAAAAAGAATTGTGCCAAAGGTGATTATGGTCTCTGAAACTAAACACTAGCACACTGGACCAAAGACTGCAACAGTGAAGTTATACAAAGACAGTGAAGTCTGATAACTGTGCTAAATAATTATCCTGATACTTCTGCAGTACAGGGGAAATCAGTGGGATGCCACACAAGTTAAAGCAACTGAATTAGTATTGAAGTAATCAGAAATTAAATGAGTGAAATAAATATACTGATCTTCAGTTGATTGCTCAATGAATGTGAATAGTAACCAAATGGTAAACAAATTAGAAGAAGGTATCACCAAACTGTAGTTACCAAGTATTAGCTTTCCTCTATAGGAAGACTTGGGAAGCGCTCTGGCGCCCTCTTCTGGCGAATTTGGAGATGGTCCTATTCTAATGGCTTGAAAGCCTGTGATATGAAAAATATGGTTGATATCAAACAAATATGGTTGAGCCAGAAATCTGCCTCACACGGGGCACCAATTATGTAGGAGTTTCACCTACTAATCCTTTAAAGTAGATATAATTTGTTTTACCTTAATTATTAATCAGTCTCATTAATTTTAGAATCAGTCTCATATTCTAATTATACCAGAACCACAAGTTTAGTTATCAACTAAAGGTAATGAATGGTTTGGTATCTGAAGGATTTAACAATGAATTCTTTGGAGGTTTTGGCAACAACCACTTTTGAATGACATCAACACAGACAATTTGGTGAAAATAAATGATACATTTATTTAAAACCAACTATTCTAAAACACAAAGAGCATCAACATGGATCAGTATATTTACAGTGAAGACTCAGCATCTAGTGTGTGTGTGTGTGTGTGTGTGTGTAAAAAAAGGGGAGGAGTAAGTGTGCGCGCTTGTGCGCGTGTGAGGAGGCGGAGTTGTAATCTCAGTTCTCCTATGGAGAACAAAGCAACTAAAATGGCGCCGACTTTAAACAGTAGAGCAGCGCGACTATGTTAATGAGCTCAGCTGGTTTATTCCAACGTGGTCAGAACAAAGAGTAATGGCGCTGGCTTACTAACTAAAAATTAATGTAGTGTGTCTGAGAATGGGAACTACAAGTTGTCAAATATTCAGAAGATATAACATGGAGATTGCATACCAGGTGGAGAACTTGTGTGTACAAATCTTAACGAAGTTTATGACTAAAGTTAAACATTCAGAATGTATTAACAGAAAACTTGGTTAACTCTGCAGTTCAAGTAACTTTGCCCTTCTATAAACTATGCCCAGCGGTAAGAGTCTCACATGTTGAGTGTTTTGGGTGGTTTCCTCGTCCTCCCTGAATTCTCCTGGAATTAGGAGGGAATTTCCACCGCCAACTCCTCGTTGATTAAAAGCGACGTCGTCCAGGTGTGCTGGGGAATCGTCCAGGAATGAGAGTCTCGTTCACGGTTTAACAACAGGGAATTGATCGCCTTTGTTTCAGTCCGTGTGGCCGCGTTAGCAAGCTTGATTGAAGTAGTTCGGTGAATCTGTTGTCGCGGTAACGTTGATCGGTTGCTGGTTAGATTACACCGTAACTCGGGCTCGTTAATTAAGTAGTACGACTTTCAGCTGTTTGCTGTTAGTCGTTGCAAAGTTCGCGTGTTCTCAAAGAAAACCGGAGAGAGAGAAGTGGCGGAGCCTCTCTTTAATAGGTCTAACCTATGTGTCGGTCAAACCAGAGAGAGAGAGATATTACGGAGCCTCTCTTTAATAGGTCTAACCTATGTGTCGGTCAAACCAGAGAGAGAGGGAGATATTACGGAGCCTCTCTTTAATAGGTCTAACCTATGTGTCGGTCAAACCAGAGAGAGAGAGATGAATGGCTGTTCAGGGTATTTAAACACCTGAACTGTAGACACACCCTTACTTCCGTCAAAGCAAGCTTGTTCAATGTGTTGCCAGTGGTACTGCCACCTGCTGGTTTAGCATGGTACCTACATCTGCGTGTCCTGACATGACCATGGTCATGACCATCTCATTACCCTTATACGCTTAGACCCTCTGACTCAGACACACTTCCTCTGTGGTACAAGATCTTACAGCCTGTTTACAACAGCAACAGAAAATGAAGAGAAAGGATCTAGAAAATAATCAAAATGCTGAGCTTGTTACATCACTCAACTGTGTTTTTAATTTTTTTATTTTGTATATTGTCCCCAAACATCCATTTATGGAGTATGCTTTATTTGGCAAGACATCATTAAGATAACATTAATTGAATTCATGAATCACAAGTTATCGTATATTGCATATTTATAAACTGTGAAATCAATTAGACCTACCACACTTCATTGTTTCCATTTGATATTGTTTCCATTGTATATTTTATCCAGTAAAGTAGAAAGAAATGGGAATGTAATTACATGTGCAGGCTATCCATCCATCCATCCATTATCCGAACCGCTTCATCCCGTTAGACGGGGTCACGGGGGGGCTGGAGCCAATCCCAGCATCTCCGGGTGAAGGCAAGGTACACCATGGGCAGGTCATGTGCAGGCTAATGTTTGCTTATTTTATTATGCAATTTAACTCAATTTAATTTTTACGATTATTATTATTACCAACTTTTTTCATTCAGAAAATTAATGAGAATTGGTAGGAAGATTTTATCAAACAGGGATTTCAATAAGTCACAAATCCAAGCCAGTGTTTTAAAAGTTTTGAGTAATATGAAATCTTAGCATTTCGCTATCCTTCACAAGTATACCCAATAATATTTTACCTAATTGCTAATAATTACCAAATGTTAGCAGAGCAGCTTGAGAAGGCTAATTGGCAAACATGTTCCTTCAAAACTGAAACCATGAAGGCTTATCTGAAGTCCTGCAGTGAGTAGTACACTGTAGTGAATTACTAACAGTGTGTGTGCACTTTACACTGTATTTTGCATAAAGCCATACTGTCATTATAAAAGAGCCAAAATGAAAGAAAAACGTATCTAGGAAAAAAATCACCAACAAGATTTATTCTGGTGGATTAACTAGATTTATACTGGTGGATTAACTAGATTTATACTGGTGGATTAACTAGATTTACACTGGTGGATTAACTAGATTCATACCGGTGGATTTCATACTGGTGGATTAACTAGATTCATACTGGTGGATTAACTAGATTTATACTGGTGGATTAACTAGATTTATACTGGTGAATTACATTATTGACCTTGTTTATTTTTCAGGATGCATACAAATTACATGATCTGTGTGCAGGGGTGCAACTACATATTTTCTGAGGTGTATGAAGATTGGAAAACATCTCAAACAGCTCTTGCAGGATTGTGTCAACAATGACATTGAAAACCATGCACTTAAACTACATTTTGGGTTCCTAAAACATCTCTGTTTGAATTCTGGAGAAGCATCCATTTCACTGGCTATCCTGCATGCAATGTCAAGTGACTTCTGAAAGCCCTCTTCGCTATACTTGAGCAAAAATTCTTTCAGAGACTCAATTAACCTAATGGCTGTGTCCATTGACACTATCTGCTGCTTGAAGTGCTTTGCTTGCAAAGTTTATCTCTAACAATAAATGAGTTTATCTCATGCAAAACTATAAGGCACACAAGGAATTCCATACTAACAAGCTCATGAGATAGTGCTCAATTTTGCCTCAGAGACACCCCCGATAGGTGCCATATTTTTGTCAATTGTGATTTTTTACACCGAAATCGAAATTTGTTCTCCGCTTTTAACCCATCTGTGCAGTTAGAACACACACACACACACACACTAGTGATTACTAGGGGGCTGTGGATCACACGTGCCCAGAGCGGTGGGTAGCCCTAGCCCGGGGAGCAGTTGGGGTTAGGTGCCTTGCTCAAGGGCACCTCAGTCATGGCCTCAGGTCTGGGAATCGAACCCACAACCCTCCGGTCACAAGAACGGGTCCCTACCACTAGGGAACTGTACTACCACTACCACCATGACTGGCCTATTTATATATATATATATATATATATATATTATTATTATTATTATTATTATTATATTATTATTATTATATTATTATTATTATATTATTATATACATTATTATTATTATATATATATATATATATATATATATATATATATATATATATATATAATAATAATAATAATAATAATAATATATATTATATATTTGCCCAATAACAGGGTAACTGGGTGGGGTTGTGGAGAATATATTACTGTTTATGACAATGTGAAAGTAGACAATTGCTGTATCCCTTAGTGTGAGAGTTGTCTCCAGATATATATTTTTTAATAAAACTGAGCAGAATCAGGATCTCAGGATTCGGCGAACTCCAAAACATTTTAAATATAACTGTCACTAGAAGTGTGGATATTTGATTGTTTCTTTGTGTCTCTGTAAAATTATTTCTAGATGCAGAATATAAGTTATGTGTCACGTTGAGGACCCCGGCCCCTCCCCTTTGGGCGTGTGTAAACGTTGTCCACGTGCTTTGTCTGCGTCAGTGGATCTCCATGGTTATGGTTGTGTCATGTGATAATCCGTCTCACCTGTGAATCGTCTCGTAATCACATGGGGCTAATGTGGTTTGTCTATTTGTGTTTGTGCGTTCGCGCAGTGTCCTGTGCTCGTCGTTGTCTAAGTCTACACGTTTCTGTGTACGTGTTTGAGTGTTCCTCGTGCGCTATTGCGCAATCATCTTGTAAAATTAAAAGTGACCATCTGTTCTGTGTGCAAAGATTCTGTGTCTCATCCTTCGCCCTGCCCGCGCGTCACATTATGTACCCCTGTTCTACAATTTATTAGTTTTATGATTCACCATCTACTTACTTGTTAAGATCCGTTATATTTTGTAATACAGCACCTGTTCTTTTAGCTAAAGCTAACTTGAATGTTTACAAGCCTCCTCTTAACAAACTGGCATAATAAACTGACCTATCTGCTGTCTTTCAACCACTTTGAGAAGCTTTATTTCATCCCTACAACATCTTTTTCTCTCTACCTCTTCCGTTTTCTGTTTTGTGCCCCAGAGAGCTTTTTTTCTGCCCATCCATCTTGAACACCCTGCAGGTGCGGCACGACGGGTAAAAACTGAACTGATTAGGGGCACGCCAGCCGTACCCTTCGTCTAATCAGCTAGGAGTACGGCACAAATCGTGCGCATGCGCGAGACGAGAAAACCCATACTTTGAAACATACTTTGAAAGGAGTAAAAAAACATGCCTGGGCGCATTCTCTACGGGCCCATTCTCAAGTGTGACAGGAGGGTAGAGGGGAAGGAGTGGATGGGCGCCTGATTAGTGCTGTGCTTCTGTTTTTTTATGTGTATTATCATACATGAACAAACTGCTTTTACAGAAAATGCAGACTAGAAATAATTTTCTGGCATCGATTTGGTGCCCCCTCTAGTGCAGCGCCCATATGCGTCACATACGCTGCATACCCCCTTTTTGCGCCACTGTCTGTGTGCATCCTCTAGAAAAGTATATAAAAATGTGCAATATTTGGCAAAAAAGAGGCAAAAATGTGCAATATTTTATTGGCAACCCATCCATGCTCAGCTCCTTGTCTACAATTTTACCCAACATTCTCCATCTCCAACAGTCCTGCACTGTAATGCCTTGGTGCTGAGAGAGGTGAAATTGATTATGGGGAAATCCATAATCAGAGTTCATAAAACGGTCTGGGGTTAGAACAGGTGGGCATTCAGACAAAGAACAACAACTGAGAAGGACAGATAGTATCATTGAAAGAAAAATCAAACTAGGAATCACAACAGGATAAGAAACTAACTAAAATCAGACAGGAATAACAAGAAAGCAACAGAAAATTGGTAATATATGAACTAGTAAACCAGGGTCATCACGACAAACAATTACCAACAACTTTGACGACAAAACACTGGGATTAAATACAAGACTAAACAAGAAACTGAACAAGACACAGCCGGAGACGAGGGGGCGGAGTTAAAAATGACAAAGGTGTGATTACAGAACACATGGGAAACCCAAAACACGAGCACATGGAACACAAAAACAAACAGACAGAGGAGGGGCTAAAGGTGGGGCGGAGCCAGACATGGAACACAAACGTACGGAGCATGGCCACAGCTAAAACTCCTATACACCAGGCAACAGTTTACACAAAATTACTTAAAGGTATATTGGTCATATATTCTTGAAAACCTAACAATGTTATGACAATAACTACTCTCACAAGTACATGTTTGGTTACTAGGCAGGGCATAACCACATCACTAAATACAGATGCAGAAATCCGAACAACGCTGGTACCGACGCCTTGATGGCAGAGGAGCTGAACCGCTTCTTTGCCCGCTTCGACACAATCAGACCAGCAACAACAATGGCACATACACCACTCCCAGGTAGCACAAGCATGCTAACACTTCAGGAACATGAAGTGAGATGTGTGCTGAAGGCGGTGAATCCCAGGAAGTCGCCTGGCCCTGACGGAGTACCTGGAAAGGTGCTAAAAGCGTGTGCCGACCAACTGGCGGGGGTCTTCACCTGCATATTCAACATGTCCCTGTCACAGGCTATCATTCCACCTTGCCTCAAGTCCTCCACCATTATACCAGTCCCGAAGAAGTCTGTGGTGGAGAGCACAAATTACTACAGGCCCATTGCACTTACACCAGTAGTCATGAAGTGCTTTGAAAGTCTAGTCTCTAAACACCCTAGAGCCTGCCTACCTCCCAACCTGGACCCCCATCAGTTCGTCTATAAGGCAAACCGCTCCACAGAGGACACCATAAACATCACGCTCCACACCGCGCTGAGTCACCTGGAGCATAGGGGGAGCTACGTGAGAATGCTCTTCCTGGACTTCAGCTCAGCATTCAACCACATCATCCCGGAGATTCTGGTCCACAAACTCACGGCTCTGGGTATCTCCACCCTCATATGCCAGTGGATACAGAATTTTCTCACAGACCGCCCACAGTCTGTTAAATTAGGCCCCCACCTCTCCTCCACCATCACACTCAGCACTGGCTCCCCCCAAGGCTGTGTACCGAGCCCTCTCCTGTTCACCCTCTACACCTACGACTGCTCTCCGACCCATCTTTCTAACACCATCATAAAGTTTGCAGATGACACCACCGTGGTCGGGCTCATCTCAGGGGAAGAGTCGGATTACAGGGATGAGATAGACCGGCTGTCCAGGTGGTGCTCTACCAACAACCTGCCTCTGAACATTAAAAAAACCAAAGAACTAATTCTGGACTTCAGGAAGGGCAGGAGGACTGACCCAGCCCCGCTTTACATAAACTGAGTCTGCGTGGAAAGGGTCAGCTCAATCAGGTTCCTGGGTGTGCAGATCACCGACAGCCTCTCCTGGTCTGCAAACACAACATCGGTGGTGAAGAAAGCCCAGCAGCGACTCCACTTCCTGAGGGTTCTTAAGAGGAACAAGATGGAGGAGGACTATTGGTGCTCTTTTACAGCTCCATCATTGAGAGCATCCTCGTGTATTGCATCATGGCGTGGTACGGAGTGTGCTCAGTGGCAGACAAAAAAGCACTGCAGAGGGTGATCAACACGGCCCAGGGGATCACTGGGTGCTCCCTGCCCAGCCTAGAGGACATTGCCACCTCTCGCTACCTCAGAAGGGCAGTCAGCATCACCCAGGACTCATCCTACCCCAGCAATCACCTGTTTAACCTGTTACCCTCAGGCAGACGGTACAGGTTGCACAAAACCCGCACAAGTAGGCTCAGGGACAGCTTTTATCCTAGAGCCATTACTGCACGAAATGTAAATTCAACTGCACTAAATGTAAATTCCCAAGACATGTGAAATATAACCCATGTAAATAACTCCCACGGGCAATATGTGCAATATCTGTAATATGTGCAATGTTTCTAACATACATTGTAATATAGCTTGTGCAATATTCAAAATATCACGCAAGTAATCCACGAAACATGTATATGCAGCACTACCTCAATTTATAGAGTATGTTTTATGTCGTGTGTGTATCTACTGTACTGGCAAGCACCTTTGGAGTAGAATCAAATTTCATTGTAATGTAAATTATAGTGACAATAAAGGCGATTCTGATTCTGATTGTGGCAGAGAAAGAGAGTGATTTTTTGTGTGCATGTGTGTGTTGGTCTTCATCATAAACATGTTACTGTAAAATTATATTTTTTGTGGATCATCCTGTTCCCTCATTCAGGAAGTCTGTCTTCCTGAACCCTTGGTCTCAATGAAGACATCCGCTCGGCGGCCAAAACCAGGTGAGCAATCACCCAGTCACGCTGAACCCAAAACTGAAGTCCGGAGGTATGCTTCAAAGTGACGCTTTCTAAGTAAATCACGCACAATAATTACATGCCTCTGGAAAGCAGGCATGGAGTCTGTGGGACAGCTCCAACTGAGCATCTGTAGAAGAAACACTTTTCAGATTGGATCAACTGTGAGATACAGTATTGTTGCTGCAGCAAGAAATTGTAGAAACCTTGCCAGAGTCTTACAGCCAGTGAGCTAAATGTACGTGCAGGTTGATGAGGATGCGTGCAGAGCCCTGGGGATACTGCTCACCGCTCCCAGATGTGTTGCCATGGTGCTTGAATGACACATTGAAGACTGCATACTTGAGGGAGCAGCAGATAGACAAACTCCAGTTGGGCTGGGCTTTCTCCCTTTTTTCTTTTTTGGTATAGAACCTGATAATTACGCATTAAGTATAAATAACATTTGAAAGAGAAGATTCTCAATGACATAAAAACTAATAGAATATTGATAAGACAAAATGTCATCATTTCAAATTTCCTTTTGATTAATTAATTAATTTGTAGAATTTGATCACTAAGACCCATAAATGTGTCGACCTGACACCACTTTTAGGAGAGTTGTGAATTTTAAATATATATGCTCTAGGTATACATACCTATATGCAGAAAGCAGGGAGTGTGACAGATGGTTACTCCCCTTTACAACAGGAGAGTATTTCACTGTGTCCTGCCTTACTGAAGATAGTGGGTGGCATGTATATATGTGTGTATCTGTATGATCACCACAGCTCCCTCTAGTGGCTACTGTGCAGAAACAGACATAATATGACTTCCTAAACAAATTCATACACTCACACACACACAAATTAAGGTAAAGCACACTGCATTGTATTCTAGCAACCTTTCTAGGGAGATGTGCATTTTCCTCATAGTGGAGACAGATGTTTAGGGGGCCAACTTGGGATTGCTGTCTGGTATAGGGAAAGCAAATACATACAAATCAAAATGAGGTAATGTCAACTGGCTACACGGTGAATCTCTACAGAGCTCCCTGTTGCATTTTAACAGTCCATAGAAGTGGCGACAGTTCAGTGTCCAGCTTAGCTTTCACTGAACTCCAGAAAAAAACCTGTTTTGTTGATTTATCTCACATATCGAACGGTCCTGTCAAGGGTTATGAACACATTACATGAACATTACATATTTTTCTGTTAGGTTTTTCAGATGCATGTGTTTTAGATGTATGAATCAAAATGAGTGTAAAATGTAACCCCTCCCCCACGTCACTGTACCCTTCTGTGTCTCACCTGCAGACATTCATGCGAGTCTTTCATGGCTTGCTCTTTCTTTTAGTCAAACCTTCTTAAATTAACACCCAACTACCTCACACACAAGCATAATGAGTAACTAATGACTAGATTTAGTCCAAACAAGCATTTAATGGTGTCCTCATCATTATATTCATGACACACTCTTACAAATCTCTCCCCATATCATCTCTGCTCTGGGGGTTTATTAATGCCCATGTTTCACATCCAATCAAATCAATGTTACACCGGATAAAACCCAGTCTGATAAAAAGCAACAAAACAGCACACACTGTCTCACACTGTCTACAACACACACACACATGCATAGGGAGGCAAGTCTGTGGACAGATCTTTACAGGGTGACAAAGATTTTTTACAGTATTGCTTCAGCCATTGTCTCTTCCATTAGTCACCTGGTCTTATGGTCATAATCCTGTTGGCGGGAGCACATATGCTGTCCATGTTAGGGATGCCATGTCCCTAACATCAGGCTATAGCACAGACTGTGGCAGACTTAGCAATTTGGGGGCTCAAGGCGAATTTAGCTAGGGGGCCCATTAAAACTATTATGCGAGAAATAAAGCCTGGTTTATACTTGATGCGTCACAAGCGGCGCGAGGGTCCATGCGGCGAAAATGACGTAATCGCTGTGGCTTCGTCCGTGCGCGAGGGAACCTCTCGAATTTTGTAACTTCGCGTGCACTGCGTCTCAGCGCAATGAACAAAGTCATGTTTGCTGGGCTCATACACCTTTACAAGGTGGAATTAAAGCACTTGTACATCACTTTCAAGGTCCAGTTCAATATTTCTCAGCACGAAAAACTTAAATAAGTTAAATATTTATACATATACTCGAAATGATTCGAAATAATTCACTTTTAATCACATTATTTAATGGTGGTTTATTTTCAAAACGCCCAATCTTAACATCTTCACGTTCTCTCATGTTTCATCCTGGAATTACAAGAGGCTCGTATTTGTTAACGTAATACAAGAGAACTGTTCAGTCAGACAGCTATTTGTTGTGAAACGAAGTAGT
Organism: Brachyhypopomus gauderio; assembly: GCF_052324685.1. Classification (NCBI taxonomy): domain Eukaryota; kingdom Metazoa; phylum Chordata; class Actinopteri; order Gymnotiformes; family Hypopomidae; genus Brachyhypopomus; species Brachyhypopomus gauderio. The sequence goes on from NW_027506891.1 coordinate 1,745,603, forward strand.
TACAATTTCAAGCATTTTCAAGTACTTTAGCCTAAATTCTAGCACATTCAAACCTGAAACACAAAGCAACATTAAAATTGGTCATGTAAATGTTCATTCCCCTGTTTTGAGGGGTGTTTCTTTATACTACCACATATCGTTTCGGAGAACACTGCACATGGAAAGTATAAACGCTTCCACCGTGCGCAGGGTCGCGCGAGGTGGGCGAAGTTGCGCACTACGGTCACTCGCGAAAGTATAAACCAGGCTTAAGTTAGCTAGTCAGGGGGCCCCTACAGTGGGCTGCAGTGGGAGGGGCCCAAGGCAATTGCCTAGGAACGCCTCTATGCAAAGACCGCCTCTGAGCACAGTGATAGTATGCAGCAAGGTAACAGATCTAAATTCATTAAATTCTGAAAGGTGACCACAAACAGCATCCAATGGGGCACGAAAGGGTTTAACATACAATGGCATTGTCTGAGCACCTAAAGCTCCACTCTGATTTACACCACTTAGCTCAACACTAGAGGGAGACATTTCCTCTAAACTCCAGCCTTTTATAGGCCCTAGGTCTAAAGCACCTCAGTCCAGATCCAGGCTGAAATTATGTCTCATGCGGACCTGAAACTGCTACCAAAAAAGAAACAACAACGTAAAAACTTGTTGAGCACTTTCTGGTTTACTGGCGCGGCTTTTAAAGTCCTAACGGTAGAGGTCACGCGTCCTAAGAAACCTACGGACCAAGGGCATGCAAGTTTGGCTACACCACATGATAACACCAAGGGCATGCGAGTTTGGCTATACCACGTGATAACACCAAGGGCATGCGAGTTTGGCTACACCACGTGATAACACCAAGGGCATGCGAGTTTGGCTACACCACGTGATAACACCAAGCCGGTGAGACGGAGAAGTAGAGAGAAATGGTCAAATATATATTCAGGTGGGCAAGACAGGGAAGGACAGAGAAAACTGATCACTGACACAAAGAAGGAGAGGACAAATTTGTGAACATGCACTTGTTATTTATAATTGGATAGGGAAACACTGTTTCTATCTGTGCATATGACAATATCATAACAAACATCAGAAACAGACATACATCATGATAAACCATTTGTTTTGTATATATATACAAATTATATTATTATATATAATTTTAAATTAAAAAGCACTGGCAACACAGTAACAGAATATGAACATGTCAATAAAATTATTTTGAACTGGACCCATGGGCAAAAGGCAAGACAATAAGAGAAATGTGGAACGCAGGCAACACAATGTGAAGGGAAGAAGAGAGTCAAGTTGCTCAGGTTTCTAGAGGAGTGTGGGTGAGGGGGTTGGTGGGCTTGTGGTGGGTCCTGGCTTTAGTCCAACACAAGGAAGCCAGTTGAACCCAACCATAAACTGACCTCAGAATGGAAAACATGCTCATTCCTTCATACTCTCTGTCTCATTGGAAAAATTGGGAAAGGTAATGTCATGTTGTACTGATACAAATTGATATTCTGCAAGCAGGTTGACTTTAGTTTTGTGTGGATTTTACTCACATCCCATTTTGATACAGCAAAAAAAAAAAAAAACCACAATATGAATTATGAAATAACACAGCAATTAACAGAACATTTGTGTGACGCTGGGAGCGCAGCAAAGGACGAGACACGGATCCCTCTTGTGGCGACAGACGTCACTTTTATTGAGACAATAATAGCGCAGTAAGCACAGAGCTAACATTGAAACACGCACATACCACGTGTAAACTTAGACAACGACGAGCACAAGACACTGCGCGAACGCACATTAAATAGACAGACCACATCAACCCCACGTGATGACGAAACGAGCCACAGGTGAGACGGATAATGACAAGACGCACCCACACCCACGGAGATATACTGATGCAGACGAATAGACGCAGACAACGTTAACACACGCCCCAAAGGAAGGGTTCGGGGACCGTAGCGTGACAGACGCCCCCACCAAGGGCACTACCCGTCCCGGGGTGCCAACAGGACCGAGTGCCCCGAACCCACGTCGATGGGCGGATCTGAAGCGCCCAGTCCTGCGTCTGGGAGATGACTGCCCTCGGTGGAGAGTCTGCCACGCACAGTCTAGAACACCCTCCCTGGGAAGATGGGGGAAAACACGTTAGACACATTTAACGGGACATTCACAAACACAGGTACACTTACACATAGTGGCACGAAAGGGAAAAACGGGTTAGGCACACAAATGGGAAGACTTACGAACACTGGTACACCCACACACAAAACAGGCGGCAGACTACACGCCAGGAGTAGAGCGATAAGTGGAGAGAGATCGGGAGCTGCAGGTGCTGCAGCGAACAGTCCTCCTCCAGGCTTTGCTGCGCCGGGTGCAGCGTGGCGGGCGGACGTGCCGGGTGCAGCGCGGCGGGCGGACTTTCCCCCCAGCTGGCCGTATGGTACGCCCGTCTCGCTCCGCGACCGTCCTCTGGAGTCGACCGTGGGCTCTTCCACCTCCATTTCGGTTGCCTTGCTGTCCCGGCTCCAACTCATGGGCTGCTCCGGGCTGCCACCCCGGGAGCAGTCCATCCTCTCTCCTCCGGAGGAGGACGGGGTCCACCTCCCCTTCACAGTCCCAGCAGAACACTCAGAGGGGGGTGGACTGCCCTCGTCCTCTGAGTAGAGTTTGCTGTCCGTGCACTCTGAGACGCCCGAGTGCACGGACGGAGGACGATCTTCCTCTTCGTACTCCTCCTCTTCCTCA